>NC_136524.1:32211532-32284032 GCF_053919585.1 Euprymna scolopes | reverse complement strand
AAGAAGAAGAAGAAGAAGAAGATAACACCCATTTCTAACATTATCCCATTAGTCGTAGAACAAGGAAAGAAGGACAGGAATAAGATAATAGGAAGAACGAATTAGAGGGAAGGAAAGACTAAAAGAAATAATCAATGGAATAAACGAATATGAAATTAGATGAAAAACAGGAAAAAGATACAAGAAAAAGGAGAGAAGGAAGGGTGGGTTTAGAAGAAGAGTCGATGACGACGACGACGACGACGACGACGACGACGACGACGACGACGACGACAAAAACCAAAACGAATATTCTTAATCTTCTTGTCCAGAGATGAAAAGCGTGACAGAGTAACTGACGTATGAACAGAAGGTGGTATATAGCCATGTGAGGACGCATCTTAACAAACTGGAAACCAGAACAGATCGAAAGGGAGAATAGGGAAGGAGGAGCTAGGGGCGGATTTCCAGAAGAAAACAATGTGTATGTGTCTTCATTAAAAAGTTTTGTTTTGGGGAATTTTTTTTTCTTTTTGTTTGTTTGTTTGTTTGTTTGTTTGTTTGTTTTTCTGCTTTTTTATTCATAAAAAAGAACAGAGCGAAAAAAAAACATAAAGATTGGAAGTTTAGTTAAAACGAACATAGGAGCGGTATAAAAGAGAAAAGGGAACATTTATGGTAACACATGGAAGGAATCCTAGCGTATGAATGGATGAGAGCCTTTAGACGACTTCCCGTGTGCGGGCATGTGTTCGCGCGCTACCCAGCGGGGGTTAAGAATTTCCAGAGAGAAGTTTTCTTTTTCTTTTCTTTTCTTTTTTTTTTTTTTTTTTTGCTTTGTTTTCTCTTTCCATGTAAACTGACTTGGAACAATAAAGAAACCCAAGAAAAAAAATATATTAACATCAAGTAAAAGGCGAGGGAGGTGGAATGAGAAGAGAAGTGGTACATCTTTATGATGACTTTGGTGACAGTGAGAGCGATGGACAACAATTACGTTGAAATAAATAGAGACAGGAAGGAAAAAAAGACAAAAGAGGGTTATAAAGGATAGGAAAGTGTACAGCCATAGCCAGAAAAGAAAGTATAATAGATGGACGAAGAGATTGAAGTAAAAAAAGAAGATGAAAAGAGAAGTTATAGATAGATAGATAGATAGATAGATAGATAGATAGATAACAAAACGAGAGAAAAAAAAAATAAAGTAAAGAATACCGCTATATAGATAGAGAGGGATCGCCACGTCTAATCACACTGAAAAGTTCTCTGTAGAAAACTATATATATATATATATATATATATATATATATATATATATATATATATATATATATATATATAGAGAGAGAGAGAGAGAGAGAGAGAGAGAGAGAGAGGGGGGGAGAGAGTAAGTTATAAAATGTATATGGCGATTAAGCTACACTGAATATTCCGCGTTTCATCCACTTTAGGATTTTTCAGGCTTGTATTGAGCACTTTTCAACTAAATACTTAAAGCTTACGCATAAATCTATACTTTCGTATATTAATTTTATGTGAGTAAATTAAGTAGTTATATATATATATACATATATATATATATATATATATATATATATAACTACTGAGTATGTGAGTAAATTAAGTAGTTATATATATATATATATATATATATATATATATATATATATATAACTACTTAATTTACTCACATAAAATTAATATACGAAAGTATAGATTTATGCATAAGCTTTAAGTATTTACTTCAAAATATATATGCTAGCATGGCTGCCCGGCGTTTCCCGGGTATTTGGAGATGTATGTTGAGCAAAAAAAAAAGTGGTCAATTTTTTTAATTTTGACCCCTATTATGACCCCTTAAAATTTATTGTTTTTGGCTCAAATCAAGTTATTAAGTTAGATCCATGTCTAAGAAACCTATATCTAAAATTTTAAGTGTTTAGACAGAAAATTGTCGGAGGAGCTTGGTAGTGTTCTGAAAGGTCAAATCGTTGAACTTTGACCCCTTAATCGCTAAATTTCTGGCCGAAAACCGATCGCATCGATGTTCCTAAATCTCAGTACCCTGTATATCAAATTTCGAGTCTGTAGACTTAAAATTGGCAGAGTTATTGCATAGGGAAATGTACACATACAGACACACAGATACACAGACAGAAAGACACTTTCACTTTTATATATATATATATATATATATATATATATATATATATATATATATATATATATATTACACTCATAGTATTTTTTTTATTTCTGCAACTGTTTTTGGCTACATATGTGCATATATGTTGCAGCTGCGATATTATTATTCAAAATCTAAGTTCTTTGATCAATTTTTGAAACTGAACGTTGAGTTCAATGTTTTAAAATGGCTAGAAGGCTGATTTTGAATGAATTAGTGATGAGAACATGTATGTACACATGCAGCCAATAATGTTTGTATAAATATAAAATGTGTACTGTAATACGTCTCTACCTGGTATGGGTAACTATTATAAACACTGGAGTTTTATTAGTTTAACATGTAGGAAATAACCTTAAAACAACTGGATGATGATGAAGAAAATCCAAATAAGACCTATAATAGTAGGAGCACTAGGAACAATATCGAAAAACTTTGAAAAAAGAATTGCAGACATTGGAACTAGAGGAATGGCTGCATAGATATAACGACTAACGATAAGGAAAACGGTTGAAATATTAAGGAAAACCCTTGAATGCGGAGAATAATACACATGAACCACATCCTTGAGCCGGACAAACTGCTGCAGAGGCAAAGCATAAAGAAGCGTTACAGGGAACGAAGAACAATGAAGCTGCATATCAACAAGTTCTACATCCCCATCACGCATCTCCTCCCATTGCCCCATCACCGTCCCCCCCATAAAAAAGTGTGAAACCAAAGATCTAAGAACGGTCAAGGAGGAGGAAAAGACCGAGGAGAGAGCGCTGGCTAGACCTACGCTGGACAAGCGTGAAGAGAATTGGGAGCTTCGGGAAGCTTAGTGCCACCTAAATTCCAGTACAGACCAATAGTCGCTGCCAGCGAGAAATCAATGGTGAGAGGCTGTTGCGATAATGCAAATTTATTTGTAAATTCTACCGAAGGAGGTGGAGAGTGCTGGATGTCTGGGGAGACTTGTTGTCACTCAGCTTCTAAGAACACCACAGGTTTTCAATCAGACTTATGATGACCTGCGTGAAAGCTCCATGTGAGCCAATAATAATAATAATAATAATAATAATAATAATAATAATAATAATAATAATAATAATAATAATAATAATAATAAACCAAATAGTCAAGGAGGAAATAAAGACCGATGAACAGACCAGACCTCAGCCGAATAAGTGCAAAGAGAACTGGGACCTTGAGGAGGTTTAGTGCCACTCAAATCCCAGCAAAGACCCATATCTGCTGCCAACGAGAAATCAATGGCAAGCAGTTGTTGTGATAATGCAAATTTATTTGCAAATGTTATCGAAAGAGGTGGAGAGTACTGTAAACCTGTGGAGACTTGTCGTCATTCAGCTTCCAGGGAACACCACAGGCTGTTTTTCAGGGAAGGATCTCTGAAGACCTGTGTGAAAGCTCATTGTGAGCCAATAATAATAACAACAACAACAACAACAACAACGATAATAATAATAATAATAATAATAATAATAATAATAATAATAATAATAATAATAATAATAGGAGCGCTAGGAGCAATACCGAAAAACTTTGAAAAAAGAATGGGAGAGGTTAGAGTCAGTGAGTTGGCTGATAAGATTCAATGGATAACAATAATGAAAACTGCAGAATAATAAAGGAAAACTACTGAGTCTGGAGACTAACACCACAGTTAAACTACACACACAAACTGGACGCAGAAACAGCTATAAAGCGCAAAGGAACATCATATTCAACCATCAAAACTGAAACTGTATAATATTTCCCCTTTTTATGCATGTCACAATAAACTGGCATAACACCAAATAAATGAGGAGGGGCACGGTAGATGCAAAGAATGAGAAGAGAAAGCACCATCCATACCTCCGTTGAAGGAATGTAAATAGGACTGGGACCTTGGGGAGGCTTACTGCCACCAAAATTCCAGTGAAGACCAATGGTCGCTGCCAATGAGAAATCAATGGTAAGCGGTTGTTGCGATAACATAAATTTATTTAAAGATGTGGAGAGTTTTGGAAATTTGGGGAGACTTGCTGTCACTCAAACCCCATAGAATACCGCAAGTTGTTCTCAAAAGCAATTTTTTATGATGGCTTGTGTGACTATTCCTAATAAGACAAACGACAACAACAATAATAATAATAATAATAATAATAATAATAATAATAATAATAATAATAATAAGAAGAAGAAGAAGAAGAAGAAGAAGAAGAATCACATATACGACTCTACGATAAACATCCGCTCCTCGGTAGTGTAACGACTCATGATGACCTTGGAAGGGTTACTCTAGATGATATGAAAAAATAAAAGAAAAATAGAAAAAATTAAGAAAGTTATTAATTTTTTTTTTAACCATCATCAGCTTCTTTTGGGACACCCGTGTATATATATATATATATATATATATATATATATATATATATATATATATATATATATATATATATATATATATATATATATATATATATATATATATACTAGCACCCGTCGTTGACTGGGTTCAAAAACAGCCTATAGAAAATGGACTCTGATTTATGAAAGTGTGATAGGTTATGAAAAGGAAGGGTTGTAAAGAGATAGCTTCGAATTTGGGGGTATCAAAACCAAAGCAAAATATGATGAAAGTAAAAATAAAATAGATAAACCACATAATTTATTATACCGTACCTGTTCACACTGAAACACCTATCACAATATTCTATGGATCTATATTAAACTTTGTGACATATTTTATTATACCTTATTTCTTCAAACTGAATCATAATTATCAAAGTATACTTAGGCAGATAGATATGAAAAGCCAGGCGCGAATGCAGCCTCCACAATTTTATTATACCATCCCTAGTTAAGTTAAAATATACTTATCAAAGTATTATGTACATCTATATCAAAAACACTTGTAAACGTTTTTTTTTTAATTTTTTAATTTTTTATTTCCATACTTTGTGGACCAGGCGCGTACGTAGACCCCCACAATTTTTAAGAATCATCATTATGCCAGATCAAACATACCCATTTCTGTGTCTCGATACATCTATCATTATATGTGATCAGTTTTCTATAATAGTCAACCATATAGGAGCCTATTCCTGACCACACACACACACACACACACACACACACACACACACACACACACACACACACACACACACACACAGACGTTCAGCTTTATATATATATATATATATATATATATATATATATATATATATATATATATAAAGCTGAACGCGTCTGATCCACAAAGTATGGAAATAAAAAATTTAAAAATTAAAAAAAAAACGTTTACAAGTGTTTTTGATATAGATGTACATAATACTTTGATAAGTATATTTTAACTTAACTAGGGATGGTATAATAAAATTGTGGAGGCTGCATTCGCGCCTGGCTTTTCATATCTATCTGCCTAAGTATACTTTGATAATTATGATTCAGTTTGAAGAAATATGGTATAATAAAATATGTCACAAAGTATAAAAAGGTTTTTTAATATAGATCCATAGAATATTGTGATAGGTGTTTCAGTTTTAACAGGAACGGTATAATAAATTATGTGGTTTATCTATTTTATTTTTACTTTCATCATATTTTGCTTTGGTTTTGATACCCCCAAATTCGCAGCTATCTCTTTACAACCCTTCCTTTTCATAACCTATCACACTTTCATAAATCAGAATCCATTTTCTATAGGCTGTTTTTGAACCCAGTCAACGACGGGTGCTAGTATTATATATATATATATATATATATATATACGTTTATACATATGTAAATATATGTATATATATGCATGTATATCTATCTATATATATATATAGGTGTACATATATTATATGAATATATATGTATATATGTATATATATGCATATTTATATATATATATGTGTGTGTGCGTGTGTGCGTGCGTGTGTGTGTGTGCATCATTTACACACGGTAGTGTTTGAATATATGGTTAAGTGTCAGTTTTTGTCATTTGGAACTTTTTTAAAACTTCACCGCTCACTCATTTGTCGGGCAATTTTCAAACAATTATTACAGTTTATAGATCACATTCTCAGCTATATTTTGAAAAAAAAATCAATTCTCGTTCAGTAAAACAAAAGTTATGATGAATTTTCTGGTGTTCAAAATCGTAAAAATATCTAAGGCCGTGAGCGACGCTTTTTATAACTGGTTTCTATAACAACGTCGTCGGTTCAGCAACTACTGTCCCGGAAAGAGACATAACTCGTGAAAAAGGCAGAATGTAAACACGAAAGCAGATAATTGGAGGTATTCTATTGAAAGCAGACGAGTGTCGTACATTGTTATTACATATGTGTTTATGGGAGCAAAAAATAAGACGGAAATTAAACAAGGAACAAGTTAATTTACTGGAAACCTGGAAAAATTATTGGTTTCATAGATAAAATGTGAGCACGAAAAGTAATATGGTTAAACTTAAACATGGAAAAGTAAAGGACTAGTTGTTAAAACTGGAAAAGGAAAAGATATTCTAGTAAAAATATAATAAATTTATAACTTTAAATATTGCAGCATCTTTGTTTTGAATAAAATATTGAAAATTCAATTCTACAATATCTTGATGTTTTCTGCATATATATATATATATATATGTATATGTGTGCATATATGTATATGTATGTATATATATGTGTGTGTACATACATGTATATATATGTATATATGTACGTATATATGTATATATATCTGTATACAAGGATATATATTATATATGTATGTGTATATATATTTATATATGTATATACATGTAATTGGTATATATATATATATATATATATATATATGTATATATGTATATATATATGTACATATATATGTATATATAGGAAATTTCTTACTGTGAGTCCAGAATGAGTTTACATATTGTTTCAGCCAGGGGGAATCCCCAAAAAGAAGAGGAAATATCGGGCCATCTATGAATTCTGACGAAGCTAGTCGGATATTTCCTCTTCTTTTTGAGGATTTCCCCCAAGCTGAAACAATATGGAAACTCAAAGTAATAAATTTCCTATATACTGCTCTGGTTACACATTGAGCACTCTAGACCGGTTTTTTCACCACTGGTAAATAAATATATGTATATATATATATATATATATATATATATATATATATATATATATATATATATGTGTGTGTGTGTGTGTGTGTGTGTATGTATATATATATGTATGTATATGTATATATATGTATATATGTATATATATATACATATATGTATATGTATATATATATACATATATGTATATGTATATGTATATATATGTATATATGTATATATATGTATATTTGTATATATATATACATATATAAAGTGAACGTGTCTGTGTGTCTGTCTGTCTGTCTGTGTGTCTGTGTGTCTGTGTACATTTCCTTACGCAATAAATTTGTCAATTTTAAGTATACAGACTCGAAATTTGATATACAGGTTACCGAGATTTGGGAAAATTTTTGTGATCGTGTTCGGCCAGAAATTTGGCTGTTAAGGGGTCAAAGTTCAACGATTTAACTTTTGAGAACTCTACCAAACTCCTCCGACAATTTTGGGTCTGAACACTTGAAATTTTAGATATAGGTTTCATTTGACATTGATCTAACTTAATAACTTAAGTTGAGCCCAAAACAACAGTGTGCAAATGAGACCACTGAATGGTTCAAAACTGCTATTGAAGCACACGTTCCCGCACGGAAATTCTATAGCAAGCCCCACTCTCCCCAATGGTTTACTTCTGCTTGTGCAGCTGCCATTTGTCAAAGGCAGCATGCGTTCCGCAGATTCAATCGACATAAGTCCAGCTCAAATAAACGGAAGTTTATAGAAGCTAGAAATAATTGTAAGAGAGTGATAGAGACAGCTAAGACAGATTGCTCTGAAACCACCAGAAAACGCATCGAAGCACAGAAATTAGGAACCCGGGATTTTTGGAAAATCTACAACAGCGTAGTAAATAATGGACAGTCAACTATTCCCCCACTATCAAACAATCATGAGGTGGCTTGCACGGCAACTGACAAGGCTAATCTGCTTACCAGTCGGTTTGCCTCAAACTCCACACTGAACTCGGTACACCACTCACTCCCTGATTTTCCTCTGCGAACAGACGATTTGAAAATCACCCCTTCTCAGGCGCATGCTATTATAAAAAACCTAGACACCTCAAAAGCATGTGGACCAGATCTCATCCCGGCTGTGTTATTAAAAAAATGCTCTGCCGAGGTTGCTCCAGTTCTGTCCAAACTTTACAATAAATGCCTTACGAATCTTGTTTTCCCGACTGCTGGAAAACCGCCTCTGTGGTACCAGTCTTCAAGAATTCTGGTGAAAGAACTGACCCACTAAATTATCGCCCCATTAGCCTCCTCCCGCTTTTCGCCAAAATATTTGAGTCCTTAGTTAATCAAGCCCTAGTTCAGCACCTAACAGCTGCTAAACTCCTGACTGACAAACAATATGGATTCAGGCAAGCCCGTTCAACAGCAGATATCTTAACTGTAGTTTCTGAACGTATATACCGTTCATTGGATAAAACAGGGGAGGGTAGAGCGGTGGCCCTTGATATATCTAAGGCTATTGACAGGGTATGGCACGATAGTCTTCTAAGGAAAATTAGATCATATGGAATCACTGGAAGAATTCATTATGTAATTAAATCCTTCTTAAGAAATAGAAAAATCAAAGTTGTCCTCGATGGTCGTACATCCAAACAATATGACATAAATGCGGGAGTACCTCAGGGGTCTATCCTTGGACCTCTATTATTCCTGATATTCATAAACGACCTCCCTGATAAAATTGTTTCGGAAATGGGTATATTTGCCGATGACACCACTCTCTATAACAGATATGAGGGGAAAACAAATGGACACATATCCAAGGAAATGGCAGAAACACCAGAGGATGACCTCCACTCCGTAGTGGAATGGGGACAAAAATGGTTGGTCACATTCAATGCTGCTAAGACTAAGTTTGTTTCCTTCAATAACTACAAGAAACCTTCTCTACCACTAATAGCAATGGCCAAGAACACATTGCCTGAAATTTCTTCTTTTAAACTCCTCGGCCTAACGTTTACAGGGAATATGAACTGGAATAGATACATTGAGAGCATTGCCAAGGCTGCTGCAAGGAAGGTTGGCTCCCTCTACCGTGCCAGAAAACTACTTACGCCTGCCAGTATCCTATACCTCTATAAGGCAACCATTCGCCCATGTATGGAGTACTATTGTCACATCTGGGCTGGTGCATCTGCTGCTTGTCTCTCGCTCCTGGACAGGGTTCAAAAGAGAGTCGCCAACCTGATAGGTCCTTAAATGTCATCTAGGCTTAAGCCTCTGTCCCATCGACGAGATGTTGCATCCCTCTGCCTGTTCTACAAATACTTTAATGGTGAATGCTCTGACGAACTGCAAACACTTGTACCTCCCCGACGTAGCTACCCCCGACAAACCCGACAAGCTACTAAGTCTCATCCCTTTACAGTAGAGATCCCTAAGTGCAAGAAAGCCTTTTACTCCAATAGTTTCTTCCCCAGAACTGCGGGTCTTTGGAACTCCCTTCCGGGATTCTGCTTTCCCAACTGCAATGATATGCAGAAGTTCAAGTGTAATGTTAACAAACATCTTTCTACTCATCTCCCTTCATAATGACCCCGCTAATTAAGTCCCTGGTAGTAGCCCCCTGCTTCAAAGTGGCACTGTGCCTTGTTTGGGGTGAAAATTGAATAAAATAAATAAATAAATAAATAAATAAATTTTAAGGAGTCATAATAGGGGGTCAAAGTTTTTAAAAAATTGACCTCTGTTGTATCTACCAAATTACTCGGACAATTTCTGGTCTAAACTTTGAAATTTTACATAAAGGGTATTTAGAGATAAGGCAAGCTTTTTCATCGGTTTGGGTCGAACATTTTTAGTTACCAATATATAAATGTATGTATGTATGTATGTATGTATGTATGTATGTACGTACGTATATCTGCCCAAAACTTTCGACAGAGGCGACTGATTTTACCACGATCCGTATCGTTTTAAAGTTCGACCTTTCATACGACAAATATCGAAAAATTGGCTAAAAACTTTAATATCTGCACCTTTAACTTGGCACTTTTTTCGCCGATATTTTTGAAAGGCATCCTCTCCTTTCGATTGTCTAGCCTTAATTTTTAAAAATGTCACTTCAGGTTTGGGGATGGTCGTAACAGCATAGAAAATTTTCCTGTCTTTTTCTCTCTTACTTTCCCTCTCTGTACTGCTCTAACCAAGTATGCCGACCTATTTCACAAATCCCAAAACCTCAACATGAAATATCTCCAGAATAAAAACTCGATTAAACCTAGAACCCCATCTTCCAACGTAGACCCCTACTACCAGGTCTCCTTCTCCAACATAAAGGATCTACGTTCCAACCTTCCAGAGGTTGAAACCCAATTACAGGAGACGAAACCGGACATATTATTTCTAAGTGAAACTGGAATAGGGCCGACCACTTCCCTAGATGAGTTCATAATTAACGGATACTCTAATTTAACAGCTAAATCTGACACCCAAGATCGCCATGGGCATGGAATATGTGCCTACATTAAGGATGGCTTCCCGTGTGGCAGGGATATCTCTAGAGAAGATCCTAATTTACCCTATATGTGCTTCAGGGTTGCACTTGCTAACAGCACTGCATTTATATTTGCCCTCTATAGGCCCCACAACAGCGGAGTTACTATCTTTAAGAGCATATCTGAGAAAATAGACCACATACTGTCTTCACATCCCTCGGCTAACATCCACATCTGTGGTGACTTCAACGTCCATAACGTGGAATGGCTGACCCATTCAAATAAGACAGATGATGAGGGGAGGTTTTGTCATGATTTTGCCATTGCTTATGACCTCACTCAGATTGTTCGCGAACCCACCCGTGTGCCCGATACACCCGGTCAATATGCAAGCCTCTTAGACCTTTTTCTCTCAATTTCCCCTGAGCTATGTTCATGTTCCGTTCATTCTCCTCTAGGATCCTCCGACCACTCCGTCGTATCAGTTAAGATAAAAATGAAATGTAAGAAGCCCCCAGACGTACCCCTCCACCGTACTGTATACCGATACTCTATGGCTGACTGGGATAGCTTCCGCACATTCATATCTGATTTACCTCTGCACTCCATGTTTAAAAAGGAAGTGTCCTCTATAGTATCAGATCTGACCGAATGGTTAATTGTAGGCATAGACCAATTCATACCATCTAAAAAATTCCAACAAAAACCTAACAGCCAGCCATGGTTCTCCCCAGAATGTGCTGCTGCTATCGTGCACAGAAATCACTTTTTCCATAGCTACCAACGTAATAGATGCACTGAAACTAAAGCTGCTTTCAGGTCTGCCCATAACCACTGTAAAAGAGTAATAAAAAATGCAAGAGAGCTATATGCTCAGTCTGTTAAATCCAAGGAAACTGATCAGCGGCTTGGATCCCACCAGTTTTGGCAAATAACAAATAGGATCCTGAACAGAAGTGTGCGTTCTATCCCAACCATTATCAATGGACCAGAGGTCATCTCGTCAGCGTCAGACAAGGCCAAACTATTTGCAAATAACTTTGCAGCTAATTCTACCCTATGTGACGAAGGCCATCAACTCCCCATATTTCCTCCTATAACACAGAACAAGCTAGGTAACATACAAATATCCGTGCATGAGGTCAACAAGAACCTAGATTCCAGTAAAGCAACTGGCCCTGATGGCATCCCAATTATAGTGTTAAAAAAGCTTCAACCAGAACTTGCTCCCATACTTACGAAACTATTTAAGCGCTGCCTTAAGGAAAAGTGCTTTCCGACTCCCTGGAAGACCTCATCAGTTTGCCCTGTATTTAAGAATTCAGGTGATAAGTCATCTCCCTCTCAGTACAGACCTATAAGTCTCCTGTGTGTTATGAGTAAGTTGCTGGAATCCATATTAAATAGAGAAATAGTCAACCACCTCAGCAGGAATAACCTTCTTAGTGACACACAATATGGTTTCCGCTCTGCAAGATCTACCGCAGATGTGCTGACGGTTATATCCCACAGGATTAGTGAATCTCTTGACAAAGGCTTCCTTTCTAGGGCAATTGCTCTTGACATATCAAAGGCCTTCGACAAGGTATGGCATAAGGGTCTACTTCACAAGATTTCCAGCTACGGTATAACTGGAAATGTTTTCTCAATCATTAAATCATTTCTCTCCGATAGGCTCATAAGAGTAGTGGTAGATGGATAAAAATCGGAGGCCTGCAATATAAATGCTGGAGTCCCTCAGTGTCAATCCTGGGCCCAACTCTCTTCCTGATCTACATCAATGACCTCCCTAAACACATACTTAAATTATTCGTTGACATATATGCTGATGACACGACCATCTACGGCAACACATCAAAGGCTGTAAATGACAAAGTTCTCTCTGATTCTCTCTCCTCTGATCTCGAGCGCGTGGTTCAGTGGGGGAAGATGTGGCTGGTTACCTTTAATGCATCCAAAACCAAACTCCTATCCTTACATCATCAACGCTCTGATCCCCATCTGGCATCAATTGTGATGAATGGCTCTCGTCTGGGTGAGGCCCCGTGTTTTGACAAGCTTCTGGGTTTGACCTTTACTCCTGATCTGAAATGGAACACGTACATCAAGTCTGTTGCCAAGGTCGCTGGAAAGATGGTGGGATCCTTCTACCGCTCCAGAAGATACCTCACTACTGATGCAATTCTCTATCTATATAAAAGTCAAGTACGTCCAAGGATGGAATACTGTTGCCATATGTGGGCAGGAGCTGCTAAAAACAGCCTATCATACCTTGACAAGTTATAAAATAGATTTCGTGGCTTAGTGGGGGATGTCCTTATCTCTACCCTGCAACCTCTCTCCCATAGAAGAGACGTTGCGAGCCTATCCTTGTTTTATCGTTATTTCCATGGCAGGTGCTCGTCTGAACTCCAATCTCTGGTCCCCCCTCACCAATCTTTCACGAAAAACACCCGTCTAGCTGAATCCACTGTCAAAAATTTCCCCCACTCTATATCTGTGCCTAAATCAAAACGCGAATTCCATGAACAAAGCTTCTTTCTTAGAACTGCACGCCTGTGGAATATTGTTCCGTCTGCCTGCTTCCCTCCAGACTACAACTTGGATGTCTTCAAGTCCAATGTTAACAAATTCCTAATGAACCGCCTCCTTAATTAAACACTTCATCAAGTCTCCACACTAACGTAATGTACTTGCAATAACCCTTATCCCTGAGTGGCTTCCGGGCCTTGATAAGTGGTGATCACTGTGTAAAAAAAAAAAAAGTCAGGTTGTTTCCCCCGTTCTTTTCGTTCTTCGTGGTACGGGTTCGAGCCTGCCTTCTTACTACCACTTTTTTTTTTTTTACTCAACAGACACATCCAAACACCTGGGCAACCCCTGGCTGAAATGCTAGTATATATATAAATGTGTGTGAGGAGATTGTATATGTGTGCATAAAGAAAGGATAGATAGATAGATCGATAGATAGATACATACAGACAAACAGACAGACAGACAGACAGACGGAGAGACATAGAGTATTTGTTTACAGTGATTATATATTGGCTGCAGGCTATTTGGTTAAATCCACCTTAAAGGAAAAAATCGCCTAGACGGAAGCTCATAAACATCTCAAATGACGCCTTTTATTTATTGGGATCTGTTTTCAACATTTGGCAGTTCCAAGTCATTCAAGGCGAACTGCACCGCGGACACAGAGATAGGAATTGCTTTCCCGTTTATGACTGCAATAAAGCCACTCGTATTATCATTTTTTTCTTGCAAGGGTAAACAAAAAAAAAATGAATGAGTTTGTTTATTTAAGAAAGGTCGATAAAGATTATTCTATTTGATAACGCCATTCCAGAATATCTAGATAAATTATATCTTAGTAACAAATGAGGGAATTTTACTATTTACGTTCATTCAGACTATATCCAGCAGATTCGCTTCCTCATGCATTACGAGGTGCCTTTAATAAGTTCCCAGACTTTTTGGTTTTTACAGGTATCTAAAATCGCCATATACACTATTGAAAAATCAGTACGCTATTATTATACATCTTATAGGAGAACTGACCAATTTCCGAAGTTGCTGAAACGGTGCAAGATGTGCATTGCAGCCGGAGCAGATTGCTTTCAGGGGGATTACAGTTTCATGCGTGAACTATCAATAAAAGTACGCATGCAAACAAACTTGAAACTTATTAAAGGGACCTCGTACATGAATATAAATAGTGTAAAATGGCGATGTTTGCTATTGTCAAAATCCAGATAGCTCGAATTGGTTCCCCCGTAACCCAAGTTCTTTTCCGTATTTTAATAGAGTTTTAGGTGAAATAGTATGAGCTAAAGTTTTCATTGGAAAATTCCTATGGTTCATAATTGCAGTGAATTTAATCCATAGTCAAGAATCACTCAATTTTAATTTCTTCTTAAAATGACTTAAGCTTAAGATATTAATTTGTGACATTTTCTAAAATTAAGATATGGCAATGAATTTTCATCCAAATTTGATTATGCACGTGGCCTAGCCTTTTCACAACCCCAAGTGCCGCCATGTGTAATATTATCTACTACAGTGCAAAATACATCAAAAGACAAAGATGAAATAACTGCAATAAAAAAAGACTTTGAATATCTATATCTATATATATATATATATATATATATATATATAAATATACATATACACTTATATGTATACATATATATACACACATATATATACATATATATATACATGTAAACATATATGTACACACACACACACACACACACACACATATATATATATATATATATATATATATATATATATATATATATATATATATATATATATATACTAGCAAAAGTACCTGTCGTTGACTGGGTTCAAAAACAGCCTCCAGAAAATAGATTCTGATTTATGAAAGTATGATAGGTTATGAAAAGGAAGGATTATAAAGAGATAGCTTCGAATTTGGGGGTATCAAACCAAAGCAAAATATGATGAAAGTGAAAATAAAATAGATAAACCCCATAATTTATTATACCATACCTGTTCACACGTGTGTTATAAACAAGTGCTTTGGATTAAATTGTGTATATTATGGGCGAATATAGTAATTTAAACTTCTTTATATATTTTGATAGAATCGCTTCGGACTATTCGATTATTAGAAAACTAGCAGGGCTACCATGGCGAGCCCGGTGTAAAACTATAACATATTTCTACTAAAACTGTGGTGATTAGTGCGAGTTGGCTGCGAACCGGAGGTGGACACCCACGGTCAGAAAGGGCAGAAGGGGGTGGGTCTCGTGCGCACCGGAAAACGCGGGGCTTCCGGTTAGAAAAAGGAAGTTTTGTTTTGGGCGTCTGTTTTTTTTTGGGGGGGGGGTAGAGAAGAAAAAGAAAAAGACGGTCGACTTCCACTGCTGCTGAACGAGCCCCGAAAAAAAGGATGAAAGTCAAATTTGGACGAACCACAGAGAGCCGTATATGAACAACCTGTTCAGTAAAAAAAAAAAGAAAGGACTTGTAGGATACGAAAGTTAAAAACATACTGCTCCCACGTTATCAGCCTTCAATTACTAAACGCTGCCTAATTCACACCTAAACCAGAAGAAAGAAAACACCGAAGTGAACTGAAGCCAACTATGCTCCCACGTTACGGGCCGAGCACCTTCCTTTTACTACCGTTATCTGATTCACACCTAAACCGATAAGTACAACCTAATGAACATTCTCTTTTTGTTGATTTCTCTCCACGCTGACTTTTCTTTCACACATTCACGAACATTCTCTTCTTTCAATAAAACGAACTCTCTCTACATACCTCCCACCAATAACCTGCTTTTCTTACCCTTAAAATATAATGTCTGTCTTATTTATTTCTCTGGAGTCAGATAGTTACACATTAAAGACACAAACCTTATAAACCCACCTCCATACGCCATAAAACTTCAACCATCTTTATCCGTCTTTTAATATTTATCAACCCCTTCTCCTCCGCACAGCTTATTTATCAACCGCCTTCTCCTTCGCACAGCCTATTCCTCTCTTTGAACTCATTTTATAGATTTCTTGAGAAATAAGTCGGCATAAGGGAATTAACTTTTCGTAAAACATCAGAATTATTTCCCTATAGTACATAAAATGATTATAACAACGACTATCCGGCGATATTAGTGCTAGTTGATGGCTAAAGAAAGCATGTTTTTCCGAAATATTAGATATTGCATATCTAGGACAATGTTAATCAAGAATATAACAACTTTGTGGCTGTTTGTCTTGTAGTTTTTAGTTGTTAACTGGACATGTATATATGCACACCACAACAGCTGCCAATTTGTGTAATAAAAAATATTCTACACCAAGTGAAAATGAAAGCTAATACTTTTCCTTCAAGATTTTAAAATATAATGGAAAAACGCAACTCGATGGTAAGGATTACTTAAATGGATATATTGTCAGTTGAATGATGAAGAATATTATAAGAGGATTGAAAATGATGAATGAAAAGTACTTAAGCATATTTTTATTATTTACTATTGAGCCACGACTTATTAAGGCTAAAATCTACTTAAGGATAAGGATTAATTAAATGGATAGATTATCAGTTTAATAATGAGAGTATTGAAAATGATGAATGGAATGTATTAAAGCATACTTTTTTTTTACTAATGAGCCACAACTTATTAAGGCTAAAATCCGCTTACGGATAATGATTAATTAAATGGATAGATTGTCAGTTGAATGATGATGAGTATTATGAGAGGATTGAAAAAGATGCATAAAATGTATTTAAACATCCTTTTTTATTTACTAATGAAACACAACTTATCAACGATAAACTCTGCTCGAGAGTAAGGCTTAATTAAATAGATGTATTGTCAGTTGAATGATGATGGATATTATGAGAGGATTGAAAATGCTGAATAAAATGTATTTAAGCATACATTTATTATTTACCAATGAGTCATTACTTATAAAGGCTGAAATCAGCTCGAGGATAATGATTAATTAAATGGATAGATTATCAGTTGAATGATGATGAATATTATGACAGGATTGAAAATGCTGAATAAAATGTATTTAAGCATACATTTATTATTTACCAATGAGTCATTACTTATAAAGGCTGAAATCAACTCGAGGATAATGATTAATTAAATGGATAGATTATCAGTTGAATGATGATGAATATTATGAGATGATTGAAAATGATGACTGACTGGAACGAACAAACTTTTATTAGTTTCTGTTTCAGAGACTCACACATGTACAAGATATGAACTCTTCCTAGCAGTATAATTATACCGAGAGATACCGACTCTCGAGGATGGTGTGTGCACATCTTGTAGTACGCCATATTGGCGCTAAGTACTATAATTCTCGTTCTCTATCATTTCTGTCTTGTAAATACAAATGCATTTTCTAAACTACATTCATGTTCGAGTCTTTAGTAATGACCCTTTCGGGACATAAGACTTATAAAGACAGGTTTTGATAAGCATTTGTTGATGTTGGATCGTAGTCCGCGGGAAAGCCATCGCGTGGTAACGTGTTCAACAGAAATGGGAGTGCCTTAGAAGAAACTCTGAGCATGGAAATGCAGATTAGATTAGACACACAAAGAAAGAAAAGACATTTCTTTGTAGCTGTGGTTTTATATAGCCCATGCCGGATATAAAATAGTATATAGCATATTGTGTGTGCATATAACCATGTATAAATAACGAATATTGCAGGGTGTGTATACATACGTACTGCAACAAAACGTATACGTCGTATAGCGTGTTTGCGTGTGCGTGTGTGTGTGTATAATACGTATACGGATATATATATATATATATATATATATATATATATATATATATATATATATATATATATATATATATATATATATAAACTTTGCAAGGAAGAGTAAAAAATTTTCGTTTGTTTTCTTTTCCTTATAAGGGAAATGGTTTCGTAATGTTTTATTGTTAAAGTGTTTTTATTCAATAAGTCTGACGAAAGGCTGTTTTTGTGAAAATTTTCCAATGACATAATGTTTGAATTTGTCCGAATAGTCTTGAAACAATTGTAACTAACGATAAAATACACTTTTTTTTTTTTTTTTTGCTATCAATCCATTCCCTGATGTCTTGGTTTTTGTTAAAACTATATATATATATATATATATATACACACGTCCAACGTCGCTTTAAATGTATATGCAATATATATCGTTCATGATTGCATTGTTGCACCGGCCGTATCCTCTCGTGTGTGTGCATATACGGACATGCATATATCTATAAAGCCAGTTTATATTTTACAACTTTCTTTTCTGTATTACGCTTCCCTCGGAGGTTGCAGCGTCTCCTAGATATTTTACATCTTTCTATAAACGCGCCCCTTTCAAGCTCCGGAACGCGAGACACAAATTATCCCAAGCTAATATCTTGGGGGGCTCAAACTGTACTCACTGCATCTCGGATTCTACTTTCTTTTTATCTTGCAAACGTAAATATATCAAAGCCTATGTCTTTGTCCTATCTTATGTAAGCATTTACGTCAGAGGTCGTTCTTGTTATTGTTCTGCCTATCAACCGGCTTCCATACTCATTCTTTTCCTATTAGCCAGGAGCAGAGGTGCGATCACAGGGACTTACTGGTGCCGCCCTGTGCTTAGCCTTATTTTCTGACTAGGGCAATGAATGCCGCCCCCCACATCCTCCTCATCCCCTTTCTCTAAACCTAGGCATCTCGGGGTGCTTGTTTATTATGTATGCTAATATGATTGGACTGGTTCCTATGTCTGACAGGTTTCAGGATACCGGTTTGACAATTGCTGCCTGCTGTTTCCGACTGACTGTACAAGAGCAGTAACGGCTCGAACGGCTGCTGTATTATCAGTTGAATACTATCGGGATTTTTGTAGTGCTATGTCGCAGATTGAAAAGGGACCCTGCACTCACCTCTCGTGAGCATTCCCCAGGCCACATACCTGTGGATGAGGAGACGGCTTGTGTTGCATGATGGAGGTTATGCACACTACTTTGTCTAGCACCTCTCACCCTAAATCTGAAACTACGACATAAAACGAATGACAGTTCAATCCAAAATAAGGATTAAACCAGACATACACTCAAACAATGATTCGCCTTCCCCCTTAAGGCATGCAGTTACAAATATCCGTGGAATTAGAACTAAGATGATATAGAATCATTTTTTCCTAGCAAACTCCCCGGATATCTTAGAGCTAAGTGAAATTAACTTGAACTCCTCCGTTCCCTCCAACATTTTTAACATGTCTGGTAATCTTCCACTTTGTTGTAAGTACTATGACAGACATATGCACGGACTTAGAGTCTATATTCGTAACATCCTCCCCATGACTACGGTATCTAAACTAGAATCAGACGACCAGACCTTCATGTGCTTTAAACTAACTTTGCAACATAGTGTTAGCTATTGAATTAGTTTGGAATTATTTGGGAGATGAGTAAATTGTATAATTTTTTAAACTTAATTATTTGGACTATTATCTTCATTTTTTAGTTGTTGTTTTCACAAAGTTTGAGCCAATTATTCATCTGGCCTTCGTCAGGTTAACCGCGACGGGATGGGAACGTCGAATCCTCCAGCTACACCCACAGCAATTGCTGCCTTCAATAATATAACAATCAGTACGGACCCGACAATCGGAAGAACAATTGGATTTATAAGACCAAAAAATCCAATCTTGATTGCCCTTTGGGGTCCGTTGTGCAGAGGATAGAGATGTGGAATATCTACAATTCCAGGTGAGCGTGGAGCTAGAGGTAGCGGTTTCAATCCCACCCGAAACTAGTCAGAGGATTAGTTGACCAAACCGTAGTAAGATGACAACAGCTATTGAAGGCAGTAATTGCTGTGGATGTAGTTGGAGGATTCAACATTTCTATCCCATCGCGGTTAACCTGACGAAGGCCAGAGAAATAATTGGCCGAAACGTTGCGAAAACAACAACTAGAAGATGAGAATAACAGTCCAAATAAATAAATAAGATTATAGTGTTAGGGTTAGGGTTAGGGTTAGGGTTAAATAAATAAGATTATAGTGTTAGCTTCCTATATTTTCCTTATTGCTCTCCTTCGACCCAGGACTGTACTCTAATCAATCATAACTCTGACAGCATAGATGTAGCACTCTCCCTTAGCACTTGCGCCCAAATATATGCATTTGGTGACTTTAACGTCCACCACAATAATTGGCTTGACTTCTCTAGCCACAAGGCACAGCTGGTAGCATCATCAATAACTTTTCTATATTCTATTTCTTCACACAGATAGTAACATTCCCGACCCGTCTCCCAGATCGTCAGGATCAACAAGCCTCACTTCTAGATCAATTTCTGACATTTATTTTAGTTCCTGAGGATTGTGTAACAATTCTGACCATGCTGTGATCATGATAGATATCACTCTAAAATCCTGACCCCAAGTAGAAGAGTCATTGCTCAAAACGACAAGGAACCATAATAAGGATATACGGCATAATCACGCTGACACACCGGTTCTCGTCAGATCACCGAAGTTAAGCAACGTTGAGCCTGGTTATTACTAAAATGGGTGACCAATTTGGGAATTCCAGGCGCTCTATGTAGGAGAACGTTGACACCTCCCTGCAAGAGTTGCAAAAACCTAACGTCGTCGTCTCCCTTAACGGGGATATGCATGCGACTGGGGACCGTTTGTGAATTTCATACTCCCATGCAAACAACTCTCTCCCTGATTTTTCTTTGGGATTTAAACCACACTATATCTTAAAAGCACCCCTTCTCGGTGCATGATATCAGAAAAATACCTAGACACTTCAAAAGCATGTGGATCTGATTTAATCTCAACTATACTATTTAAAAAAAATTTTCTGCTGAGGTTGCTTCAGTTCTCTCCAAATTCTTAAACAAATGCTGTAACAAATCATGTTTTCCTGACTGCTGAAAAACTGCTTCTGTGATACTAGTTTACAAGAATTCTGGCGAAAGAACTGACCTATTAAATTATCGCCTCTCTCTTTTTGCCAAAATATTTGAGTCCATAATTAATCAAGCTCTAGTCCACCACCTTACAGTTGCTAAACTTCTGTCCGACCATCAATATGGATTTAAACAAGCCCGTTCTACTGCAGATATTCTAACTGTAATCTATGAACATATATATCATGCAGAAGAGGAAAGGGCAGTAGCTCTAGATATATCGAAAGCTTTTGACAGAGTATTGCATGGTGGTCTTCTCATGGAAATTAGATCCTACAGTATTACTGGACGAATACTAAACATAATTAAATCCTTCCTAAATAAAACACTATGATATAAATACGGGTGTATCTCAGGGGTCGATCCTTTTACCTTCATTATTCTTGATATTCATTAAATCATTTTGATAAAATAGTCTCTGAAAGGAGTATGTTTGCTAACGACACCACGCTCTATAATAGGCACGAGGGGAAAACGAACGCAATGGCGGAAACCCTAGAGGAAGACCTTCAGTCTGCAGTGGAATAGGGTTATTAAATGGATGGTAACGTTCAATGCTGCCAAGACTAAGCTTGTTTCCTTTAATAACTACAATAAACTTTCTCAACCACCAATAGCTATGGCTAAAAGTACTTCTTTCAAGCTCCTCAGCTTAACATTCATAGAGAACATGAGCTGGAACAGATGCATCGAGAGAATTGCCGCGGCTGCTGCGATGAAGATGGGCTCTCTCTCAACCGTGCTAAAAAGTTACTTATGTCTGAAAAGTATTCTGTACCTTTATAAGGCCACTATTCCCCCATGTATGGAGTTTTGTTGTCACATTTGAACTGGTGCGTCTGCTGCAAGTTTTTCACCCCTGGACAGGGTCCAAAAGAGAGTTGGCAACCTGATAAACATATTAAAAGAAAGATGAGGAATAATTTTTGGAAATAATTAATCTTTATCGTACTCCTTGCCTTGGACAAGTTAAAAATGTAGATAAAAATCTCAAGATGAGTTTATCAAAATCTTAGACAAAATACATAAACGCTCAACACTTAAAAGTTTTTTTGTTTTTTTTTTAATTAAAAAGGAAGTTATATCTACATTTACACTTACACCCCCTAAAGACGAATCAGGTTCAATTTGATTGAAAAATATGCGATTTTACCGATTTCGATGGTAATAAATATATGGGGTTGTTAAATACTAGTTGATCATCATTCAATAACGGGCAACGTCGTATCACCCTGCTAATATATATATATATATATATATATATATATATATATATATATATATATATATATATATATATATACGCTGTAAATCCATTTTTATTGAGCTTAATTAACCGTGGCAATTTAGAAAAAAATGTTGAATATAGCTCTATATTAATAAAATAGCCACATGAATTCCCCCCTGGAAAAAAAAGTATCGTAGGTTTGCAACAAAAGATCCCATATACAAATTCAATAATACCCATTATCTTATGTAGCTTTCGAACACCTTTGCAGGCACATTCAACTGTAATAAGAAAATGCTACATTATATCCTATGAGCAATACCATCACAATTTCAACATCGTTAGGGGTAGGGATATCTATGTTTCCCTCTAAATATTTAGACCTACCACCTTCGACGGTCGACACCGGGAGAAAGTCTATACGTTCTACAGATTCTACGCTTACACCGGTCGTAACCAGCTCGTACATACACAGATATACCATTGCCTTTTCCGTAGTAAAATCGAAAAATTATATCTCCCTCAGAAAAGTCCGCTGCCTCTCATTTGTGTCCCTCTAATTTTCCTCTTCCGGAATTAGAACATTCTAAATAAACACTTCAAAACATTACCAAATGTATCCGCTATGACAAACAATTAATAGAGACTTAATTTTCAACATATAACAATATCGAACAAATCGCTCACTGCTTTTAGATAATTAAAGACTGTTTCACTTCAGCTAAGACTAAAACATTCACAAACATACATTTACTATTAGATGCAATACATATCTTCTACATTCTGGAACAATTACATTGAAGGCATTGTCAGGGCCGCTGCAATAAAGGTGGGGTCTCTCTACCGTGCTAGAAAACTACTAATACCCGAAAGTATCCTGTACCTCTATAAGGCTACCATTCGCCCATGTATGGAGTATTGCTGCCACATCTGAGCTGATGCATCTGCTACTAATCTCTCGCTCCTTGACAAGGTTCAAAAGAGAGTCGCAAACCTGATAGGCCCTGAACTGGCATCTAAGCTTCAGCCTCTGTCCCATCGACGAAATGTTGCATCCCTCTGCCTTTTCTACAAGTATTTTAGTGGTGAATGCTCTGACGAACTGCAATCACTTGTGCCCCCACAACGTGAGCATCCTCGACAAACCCGACAGGCTGCTAAATCCCACCCCCACACTGTAGAGATCCCTAGATGTAAAAGATCTTTTTACTCCAATAGTTTCTTCCCCAGAACAGCTAGACTCTGGAATTCCATTCCAGGTCCCTGCTTCCCCAACAATACTGACGTGCAGAAGTTCACGTGTAACGTGAACCGACATCTTGCTGCCCAAATCCCTACATAGTACCCCAGTAGTTGTTGCCCCTGATAGTAGCCCCCTACACCAAAGTGGCAATTTGCCTTTTTTGGGGTGAAAATGTAATAAAAATAAATAAATAAATAAATTCTTTCTTTGTGTTTTTTTTTTTCTTTCTTTGTACGAGTGGTTGTTAACGGATATTATATCAATCTCGGTTTAAAGATTAATGTTTGCTTATATTTTCCCATTACACATCTAATTGTACACATGAACTAATTTGTTAGAATAACACTTTCTTTTATCATTCTGATCGCCTACAAGCGGAGGACGATGTCTGCACAAATTATATATGCTGCGGTTTGATAATTAATGTTAACTTATTTTTTATATATAGATTTTTAACCTGTGCATTTACTGAAGCACACGTAAATAACCATGTGGTTATTTAGAAATCCTTTACTAACATGAGAAGGAGATACTGTTTTTCAACTATTGTATATTTTCATCTAACATATTAATAACAGATGCTGTTAAAACAGAAACTTAAATATTGGTAACCTTATAAGTATCATAATGTTTCAGAAATACTGGCAACTTATTTTTTAACAATTCAGCATGTTATCTTACTTGCATAAGTGGAACAAAAATATGCATAGCATCTTTTAACACCTGATAATCACACAAACATATAAAATTAAATCAACTTCTTGACATAATTCAATTCTGCTAAAAATCATGTATAGCATTTTTTGAAGTATTTATAATAGCGTAAAATTACTAAATTTAATGAGTGGAACACTTAAAATTTTATTACGGTTAGCTCTAACAAAAGGTTTGAGAATTATTAGCATTTTGAACACATATTGCTAACCCTTTCCGTGCGCACACAGAACTAACATAAAATGTAAACAAAAAAATATAGCTCTTTCTTTGTTCAAACGGAACACTCAAAATGTACGCGCAGCATTGGTTTGGGAATGTAAATATGAACAAAATTTGGGAATGTAAATATGAACAAAATTTGGGAATGTAAATATGAACAAAATTTGGGAATGTAAATATGAACAAAATTTGGGAATGTAAATATGAACAAAATTTGGGAATGTAAATATGAACAAAATTTGGGAATGTAAATATGAACAAAATTTGGGAATGTAAATATGAACAAAATTTGGGAATGTAAATATGAACAAAATTTGGGAATGTAAATATGAACAAAATTTGGGAATGTAAATATGAACAAAATTTGGGAATGTAAATATGAACAAAATTTGGGAATGTAAATATGAACAAAATTTGGGAATGTAAATATGAACAAAATTTGGGAATGTAAATATGAACAAAATTTGGGAATGTAAATATGAACAAAATTTGGGAATGTAAATATGAACAAAATTTGGGAATGTAAATATGAACAAAATTTGGGAATGTAAATATGAATGCAAATATGACACGCCACTACCCCCACCCCCACCAAAAAAACGACTCTATAAAAATAAATATATATATATATATATATATTTCTTTTACAGGTACCAATATCATATCTTATATTTGTGAGCGATTATCAAGATTATAATGATGCGTTATATGTTTTTTTTCTTTTGCATTTTTTATTCCTGTTCACGATTGAAGGCTTAAAAGCTGTGGCTTACCATGTCGACACTTTCTTTTTAGAACTGAATAAACGCTTTCAAATAAGTTAAAGCACAAAAATATTATGCAGGTGGGTTTGAACGTAAATTTTATTAGCTATGGAAACACTTATTTGGTTTATATTTGTTTTTATACCACTTTTACTTTCTGTGAAGTATTTTATTATTTAGAAAGACGCTTTCAAATAAGTTAAAACATAAAAATAGTATGCCAGTGGGGTTAAAATTGAATTTTATTGATTAGAAAACACTTATTTGGTATACATGTGTCGTTATGACAATTTTTACTTTCTGTGAAGTATTTTATTATTTAAAAAATGTGCTAGAGCTGTATTTTTAAAAAAATGCGTGCAGGATACCAAGAAGAAAAATCATGGCCGACTTGGAAGGTACTGTCATCAGTAAAAGGCAGTTATTTACAAATGATTTTGATCACTATAAAAAGTTAATACACAGTGAGAATCCCTAACATTAAAAATTTCTGTTTTTACTTGTTATTATTTTTCTAATGGACCATTTTTTCGTAATTTTTTTAAGTTATACTGATGACAAGTAAGTACGCAATAATGTTTTCTCCTTAAATGTTTTTTCTTAGAATTTCTCAGGGACGGAAGTGACCACCACCAACAACCGAAGTTTAATTTGTTTTGAAGGAAGAGGATCCTTTAACGATTCTGTTCTGGGTCTGTGTCATGCTTCCACCGGCAATTAACGGGTCCTTCTAGTACATGATAAGTATATATATATTTATTTATAAGCGTATATATATATATATATATATATATATTTATATATATATATATATATATATATATATATATATATATATATACAGTATTACCCTGATATAAAAGACTTCTTTTTCGTTGGGGAGGGGGGTGCAGCTCTCTTATATCAGGGTTATATTATATCTGAGGCTCTGATATCCGAGTTATAGTCTACATTAACGTAGGCTCTAATTTGGGCTGAGAGAAAATCTCTCTTATGGGCGTTTTTCTTATTTTGGGGTCTCATATCCGGGTTATACTACAGACACACACACACACACACACACACACACACACACACACATATATATATATATATATATATATATATATATATACTTGTCACATACGTATGTAACTAATACTCGAATACTCTCATACATCATCCATTTTCTTTATATGTTAATCCGATTCAGTTAGATTTTTCAATTCTTGCAGCTAAGTGTCGACGTTCTTTCTACATACAGTGCCTGGCATTCCCAAATCGTCACCCATGGTCAGTACCATAACAATGAAAGTGCAGAAATGTCCAAATTCCGAAGCCTGGAAATTAAAACCCCATCGGGACCATTAACACAAACAAGTCATTATAGTTTTGTTCTGACCAGGTTAAGTGTTGCTTAACTTCAATAATCTAACGAGAACCGGTGTGTCAGGATGCTCGTGCCGTTATATGTCAATTCTTTTTGTAACCCTTGCATACGCATCAAGCGCATTTACTTATTACAAAACTATTGCAAGCCAACTTATCAGAAAGCTTATTTGTAAGACAAAGCCCGTTAAACCTATCAAGGTGACTACATAGAAAACTTCAACGTTAAACAGATAGAAACACAAAATGAAAAACCTAACAAGAGAAACACAATGAGGCTCAACTTCCAACAAAATGCACATGAAAAAATTCCTCGCTCACTAAACAAAATAGTGTTTTCCTGAGATGCACTTAAACGCTCATCGGCTGGCTGGCTGGCTGGCTGGATCTCTATCTGTTTATCTTTTATGTCGCTATCTATCTGTCGATATATCTATTAGTCTATACATTTATCTGTTTATCTATCTGTCGGTTTATCTATCTATATCTGTCTATCTATGTATCTATTTATATATTTATCTATCTATTGGTCTCTCTATCTATATATTTATCTATTTATCTATCTGTTTGCATGTCTGTCTGCATATCTATATCTATATCTATCTATCTATATCTATCTATCTATATATATATATATATATATATATATATATATATATATATATATATATATATCGGTCTACCTTTCAATACGTCTATCTATCTATCTATCTATTTATTTATCTACCTACCTACCTACCTACCTACCTACCTACCTACAGGGCTATCCATTTCTTTATCAATCGGTCTGTCTTTCTCTTTTTCTATTTATCTATCTATCTATCTGCCTGCCCCTTTATCTATCTATCTATCTATCCATCTATCTATCTCTCTCTCTCTATATATATGTATATATATATGTATATATGTATATATATATATATATATATATATATATATATATATATATATATATATATATATATATAAGCTATCTATCTAGTCATCTCTCTGTCATGGCATGTACATTCAGGAATTCATATAAATCCGCATATAGTCTATCATCCTGTACACTTAAATATTCTAATAAGACGAAAAGAAAAAAAAAACTATAATGACTTATTTGTGTTAATGTATCCTGATCGGGTTTTAATTTCCCGGCTTCGGGTTTTGGACATTTCTAATCCTCTCCACTTTCATTGTTTCCACGTAACGTGATACTTGTTTTTGTTTTTCAATGCCGGGGATTTCACATTCAAATGGAATTTCTTTATTTTATTTGGATATTGGTATAATTCAATTCCAAGATATTTACTGAATACAATACTGAACAAATAGAAAATAAACTCTACAATCGTACAGGAACCCGCCAAAATTTTAATCCCTGCCCTCAACACACACACACACACACACATATGTATATATATGTATATATATACATATATATATATATATATTGCCATAACACGAGAAAAAATCTCTTTCTATCATTGATGTTCCCCTTAGATAAAAAAAACGGCTTCTTTGCACACCTTTTAGAAGAAAATCCCATTTCTTTCATTCATCTAGATATTGTATATCTAGAAAGAGAATTTCCAGCGCCTGATTTGAATTCTTTGCTATGGTCAACATAAGTTTTCTTTCGATCATTCAAAACAGTTAATTTAAGCCTGTGGTCATCCTTTAAAGTGAATGCTCTAGGGCAACCAGATCCATATTTCCATTTTACCAAGCATTCGACTTCGAACCTTTGACCAATTTGCTTCACTGCAGAAAGAGATGTTTTCATATTTTCTTTCTTAAAATATCAAAATTCTGCTTTTAAATCATTTTGGACTGCCTTAATCCTGCAATTCGGTTTTTTACATCCTTACCAAGATGCGGTCTTAACATTTTAGGGTTAATTTTTCCACTTATTATTATATGCTATAATAATAATGATCTGCAAAGTAGAAATTTTCAGTTAAAATTAACAAAAATTCATGGAAAAATATTGAAAAATAGATTTCTTCCGTCTTTCACTCTTGGCCCATTTTTTTTTTTTTTGCTCATGAGTATATATATATATATATATATATATATATATATATATATATATATATATATATATATATATATATATATATATAATGTATTTAATCGTTAAGGAACATACTTTGATATTTAACATTGAACTCCGGGTCATAGTGTAGTATCAGTTCTGATTCTCCACTTCTTCTTTTTTGTCCTCGGTTAGTAGCGGAAATATCCAGAGCGCCCCTTTTGGGGGAGCTTGACTTTCTCCACATTATAAACCGACTGTTTGTCTAACTCTGCCCTCGTGGGGTAGGCAAGCAAATAGGAACATATGTTTTACGGTAATTGGAATGGAAAAAACAACTCTATAGTGTAATATGAAGAATCAGAATCGGGAATTTAGTACGGAAACGGTAATTTTATCGGAATCTGGAAAAATAGTGGGGGGGCGCTTTGCCCGGGTGTTAAATACACTTAAATAGGATATTTTAATTTGTCTAGATTTCGTAGATATCATTATAGAGTTGATTTCAAAAGTTTAAAAAAAAAAGTATTTGGGTGCCATCAGCTAGAATCGAAACCGAAATCAAAACTGTAACATTCAAGCTGGTGACGTTGCCACTGCACCAGCGTGACTCGCATATAAACTGATTAAAAATAGACTAAAGATGAATATACAAAGTATATAAAAGTTGTTTTTTTTCAATTTTGACTCATTTTTGACCCCTTAAAAATATTTTAAGAGGCTAAAGACCCATAAAAGAACGGTCCATTAAAAAACCCCAATTATTTGAGGCGACTTTTAGTTTCGGAAATATAGAGTTTAGGGATATGAAGATAGACAGACATATGGCTTTTTATATATTAGACAAGCGGAGGGGGGCAGGTTTGCCCGGTCGTAAATAACGTTTAAATATATTTCAATTTGTCAAGATTCTGTATATATTGTTATAGACTCGTTATTTCAAAAGTAAAATTAAAAAAAAAAATGATGTATTTGGGTGCCAGCAACTAGAATCGAAACCGAAATTGTGATATTCAAAGCTGATGACATTACTACTGTACCATCATGGACGTATAAGAACTGATTAAAAAATAAAAATTAAAAAATAAATAAAAATTAAGGAGGCCCTACTAAAACCAATACTAAAACTAAGATTCTACCCCCCCTTCCTCGAAGAGAAAATATTTTTTAAGTAAGGCCTGAAAAAATCGTCAAAATCCACAGGAGCGCTACTAAAAGCAGTAAATAAGGTTATAAATATAATTATACTTATATATTGCATATATTCAGCTTTTTTTTAACTCGACTGGGTTAAATTACATTTATTTGTAAGAATTAAAATTAAAAAATATATATATTGTGGACCTTATGTATAGTTCAATCGCAGTAATGGCTTTTAATATCGGACTACAAACAGGGCGGCCATGATATAGGTAAGCAGACAAATGAAACCGGAATTCACAAAGCGGATGGACTAAACCTAAACGTAGATTCCATGAACAAAGCTTCTTTCTTAGAACTGCACGCCTGTGGAATTGTCTTCCGTTTTCCTGCTTTCCAGCTGACTACAATATGGTTGTCTTCAAGTCTAACGTAAACAAGTTCTTGATGAGCCGTTCTACTTGTTAACAAATTTACCGAATCTCCATTGCTAACGATTACTATATTGATATTGTCCAATTTCTACTGTGCACTCTTTAACCATTATCCTCGAGTAGCCTCTTGGCCTTGATAAGTGGTGATGCCTATGTAAAAAAAAAGTTGTGTATGCTTTGAAAAACAACAGTGGCTTTTAATGTCGGACTTAAGACTGGGCAGCCATAAAATAGGTAAGCAGACTAATTTTTTTCAAACCAGAAGTCAAAAACCAGATAGATAGATCAAGCAAGCAAGCAGATCTGAGTTTTATTATAATTATATATTGCGCACACACACACACACACACACACACAAACACAAACACACATGCACACACACACACACACACACGGAGAGATAGATAGATAGATAGATAGATAGATAGATAGATAGATAGATAGATAGATAGATAGATTGTATATTTATATTTAAATCAGTTTTTCTTTTACTCAATGGAGTTAAATTACATTTATTTGTAAGGAAAACATATTAAAATAACTCAAAACAAAGATATTATGGACCTTGTGTATGCTTTGAATAGAAGCACTGACTTCCGGACAAGACATGGCTGCCATGAAATAGGTAAGCAGATGAATTATTTGAAACTGGAAGTCAGAAATCGGATAGCCCAAACAAGCAAGCAAGCAATCTGACCATGTTAAAAATATTAAAAATTAAAAATCATTGAATTTCAACGAAGTTGTTTATGTTGATGAATAAAAAAAATGCAGGTTGTTATTCTATTCTATATAGGTGAACGAAAATACATCTTATTGCTTCAAACAATCTACCGGTCTAGTCTAAAAAATATCATCAGGCGACAATAACCTTCCAGTAGACGTTCTGAGGCTTATTGTTGTTGCTTTTTGGGGTTTTTTTTGTTTTTTTACATGGTAGTCACCACTTATCAAGGCCTGGAAGCCACTCGGGGAAAAGTTTTATTGCGTTTACAGTAAGCAGTGGGATAGTACCGTAGTAATCGTTAGTACTGGAGATTTGTCAAAGTGTTTTACTTAAGGGGGCGGTTTATCAGGAATTTGTTCCTGTTGGACTTGAAGACATCCAAGTTCTAGTCAGATGGGAAACAGACAAGCGGAACAGGGTTCAACAGGTGTGAACTTCTAAGAAAGAAGCTTTATTCATGGAATCCACGTTTTGATCTAGGCACAGACAAAGAGTGGAGAAAATTATTGACAGTGGTTTCAGCTAGACAGGTGTTTTTCATGAAATATTGGCAAGGGGGGACCAGAGATTGGAGCTCAGACGAGCACTATCCATGGAAATAACGATTAAAAAAAAGACAGGCTCTCAACGTCTCTTCTGTGGGAAAGAGGTTGCAGAGAAGAGAAAAGGGCATCCTCTATTAATCCACGAAGTCTATTTTATAACTTGTCAAGGAAGGATAGGCTGTTTTAGCAACTCCTGTCCAGATGTGGCAGCAGTACTTCATCCTTATTGTCACCTGAGGACGTATTTTAGACTTAAACAGTTCATTTATTGTTGTGCCTAACCTTCATAATTATCAGTTTTGATAATAGAACATCTATATATTTTAACGTTTATATATATGTGTGTGTGTGTGTGTGAGAGAGAGAGAGAGAGAGAGAGAGAGTTTATTAACACGTAGAATGCAAGAATATTTCCTTTTTTTTAAGTCCTTATACATTTATTTGCCATAAAAAGGTTCACAAATATTTTTTATTTTTCACATTTAAAAGAAATACTTTTTTCAAAAATCTGTGCGAAAATAAACTTTAAAAAAACAGTCACGAATATTTTTTAATCATTACCATTTATTCATTTCTGTGAAAATGTGCCTGTATTAAAATATTACACACACACACATACATACACACACACACACACACACACATATATATACATATATATATATATATATATATATATATATATATATATATATATATATATATATATATATATATATATATATATATATTGTTTTAACAAAAAACAAAACTTCAAAGAATGGGTTGATAGCAAGAGACTATTCGGACAAATCCAAACATTATGTCGTTTGAGAATTTTCACAAAAACAGCCTTTCGTCAGACTTATTGAATAAAAAACGCTTTAACAATAAAACATTATGAAACCATTTCCCTTATAAGGAAAAGAAAACAAGCGAAAGTATTTTACCTATAATATATATATTTTATAATGATATATATATTATCTATAATGTATATTATATATATATATGCATACATATATATATATAGATATATATATATATTATCTATAATGTATATTATATATATGCATGCATATATATATATATATATATATATATATATATATATATATATATATACTAGCAAAAGTACCAGTCGTTGACTGGGTTCAAAAACAGCATACAGAAAATGGACTCTGATTTATGAAAGTGTGATAGGTTATGGAAAGGAAGGGTTGTAAAGAGATACCTTCGAATTTGGGGGTATCAAAACCAAAGCAAAATATGATGAAAGTAAAAATAAAATAGATAAACCCCATAATTTATTATACCATACCTCTTCACACTGAAACACTCATCACAATATTCTGTGGATCTATATCAAAAAAACCTTGTTAAACTTTGTGACATATTTCCATTCTATGGAAGTCAGGGGCGAACGAACACCCGATAAGTTTAATACACTGTAGTTCTTCAAACTGAAACTTAATTATCAAAGTATACTTATGCAGATAGATATGAAAAGTCTTTATTAAAGTGTGTGCCTATTTCCATTCTATGGAGGCCAGGCGCGAACGCAGATCCCACAATTTTATTATATCACCCCTATCTAAGTTAAAACATACTTATCAAAGTATTCTTATGTACATCTATATCAAAACACTTGTAAACGTTTTTTATTTTTATTTTTTATTTCCATACTTTTTGACCAGGCGCGAATCAATTTTAATGTACCACCGTTCTGCCAGATAAAACAGACCCATTCCTGTGTCTCGATACATCTTCTATCATTATATGTAATCAGTTTTTTAAAATAGTCAACCATATAGGAGTCTATTCGTGACCAGACACACACACACACACACACACACACACAAACATTCAGCTTTATATATATATATATATATATATATATATATATATATATATATATATATATATATATAAACATATTTATTCGAATAAAAAATTACTTGCGATACATTCATAAAAGTAAATAAATTTATTTTTCAAAAAAGTTTGCGGGTATTCTTATTTATCATATTTAAAGACCATATTGAAATGAAACAAACAATAATTCCTGGACCTATTTTCAAATGGGGTGCCAATTCGACTGCCACTGTCTATTTCTTATTAAGTGCGATGGAGCAATTGTACGAATGAGTAAATATTCATCATTAGAGAAATTACTTCACGTATCCATATAAAATGTTATAAGCAATATGATTATTTATTTATCACTTTTTTGTATTTAATTCAAAAACACTCAATATGTAGTAGAATAAGATAGTAAGTTATGAATATATATGGCCATTAAACATGTATAATTGTGTGCATATATATATATGTGTGTGTGTGTGTGTGTGTGTGCGCACGCGCGTGTGTGTAATATACTTATGTTATCAAAGATCAAAATTTATCAATATAAGAAAAGCTCAACATTATCAACGAGAATAAAAACAATAATATTCCATGAGAGATGAAAAATGAGATAGTTATAGGATACGGCACAATTACGTTGGCGCACCGGTTTCCGTCAGATCACCGAGGTTAAGCAACGTTGAGCCTGGCTAGTACCAGCTGAGTGACCATTTGGGAATTTTAGGCGCCGTATGTGCGTTCCGCTTATCTCGGCATTGTTTTCAGTCGTTCTGAACCTCAACTTTCCACTGATATTCAACAATTTCGCTTCAGGAGAGGTGTGGCTGAGGATTGCGCAACTCCTGCCACAAAAAAATTCACGCGCATGCACCTTTACAGTAAGTATCCATAGTTTGTCAAGACTGAAGGAAGCCTTATATCATCAGAACAATAAGTAAAAGTTAAAGGGAGAATTAGGGAAAAAAAACAACTCTTTAGGCTATGGTATTTTAAAGCTGAATGCTTCTCATCAGAATAAGAGATAGGCCAGAACTATGCAAATTAAGGTATTTTTTTAATATTACCTTCATATATACTACCCTTCTGATTTACCCTTATATATTGCGCCTACTTTTAATTACTATTTATTATTTCATCTATTACTTCATTCTCATTTCATTTTTAAATATAGTTAAACCATTTTTTCCTATATTTACATTTTGTATAATTTTGGCTCTCCTCTTCTCCTGGCGAGAAGCAACTAGCTTGGAAATGCCATGGTCTAAACAGGGTTTTTTTTTTTCATAAATTTCAATTTAACTTATCTTTGTTGTCCTCATGATATAATAAGGTTATATATATGACTTTTATTCCTCATCTTTCATTTAATATATATATATATATATATATATATATATATATATATATATACTTGTTTATTGTTATATAAACATGGTTACATCCTGCTGCTACAAATAGCCACTTGTTTCAATCAATTTGTAGCAGCAGGATGTAACCATGTTTATATAACAATAAACAAGTATTATCAGCTCTTTTTATTGAGCACTATCTAACAACCTCGTTGAATTCATTAGTCCATTACTTTTGAATAAAAAAACCCGAGTATATATATATATATATATATATATATATATATATATATATATATATATATATGCGTGTGTGTGCATATATATATATATATATATATATATATATATATGGGCACGTTCAAAACTTCTCGAAAAGCCGTACGTTTTTTTGTTGTTGTTTAAATATTCTATTTTTCGCCGTTTCTTTATCGTAGTTAGTTAATTACGCTTTAAAAGAAAATAATTAGGTTTACAAAGATTAATTTAAAACAGAGTAGACACGAAGATATTTTACTTTTTTTTTCTTCTTCTTCTCCTTGTATTCGGTTAAATGCGTACTTATTTAGATGATAAATAAATTCCGTTTAATTATTATTCGTTTCTTTTCGCTCCTCCTAATTAAACGTAATTTCCCTGACTTTCTAACGATAAGAAAATGTACACTCATTTAAACCTTACGGCACTATCTCAAGAAATTCTTAAGGCGTTCATTAAAACAAAAAAAAAAAGATCTTAAGAAAAAGAAACCTGTTCAATGTAAGACATCCGAACCAATGAATAAAAGAAAGAAAGAATGAATTAGTAATTTGATGTTGTTGCTCTTGTTTTATCCTTGTTTTACCCCCTCTTTTTTATAATTTTGTTATCACTTTGTTTTTATATTCGGTCTTTTTTTTTTTTTTTTTTTTGCAATTATAGGGATGATGAAAACGATATAATTAAAGAAACAAAAAAAAATAGGATAAAGAGAACTGTGTCTATTTAACTTGAGATATAAGGCGATTTAAACATCAACGTCTAAAGAAATGGTTTATAGTTGGGTCAGCGTTCGGCACAAAAGGATTATGGTTTTCAAGCCAAACTAGCTTAATCGCATGTCTACACCAAGTGATTACGGCGATAATCTACATTGCTACACGCCTTTACTAAACAGAATCCGGTAAACGTAAATGTCTAAGGCTACTAACTATTAAACGTACCTTTGACAACATGTAATGTTTCTGCAGCAGTTGCAAAACTAAACAAAATTCTAGTCTCACCGAGATCTACTATTATATAATCTATGTCATATTTCTCTTAGTCTGTCCGTTCCACGTTTTCTAAGAAATTACTCGTTCGATCGTGTTGACCTTATGATAAAGTGCAGCGTACTAAGTAGTATCCGTTCAATGGACAGTTAAAGATTCATAGGGATTATTAGGAATGTAAGTTTCACTTAAGTTAAGGTATTTCAGTTCCACTTTTTCTCTGAAAATACAAGGCGATCTAGCTTACATGTTGTGTGGATCTTTGTTATGAAAAGGTGCAGCGAACTAAGTAATATGGTACCCGTTCGATGAGCAGTTAGAGATTAATAGGGATTAGTCATCACATTACTACATTTACTCTAGAAGTTTTCTTGGAAACTACGGGGACGATCTGGCTGAAATTTTGCATGGATCTTTGTTATGCTAATTTACGTTAGACAAGATTATTCGGCGCCATTACCTGGTTGATATTTTACAAAAAAAATTATACTTCTTTGTGTTTTTTTTTTCCTTTATTGTTGTTACCATTTGGTAGGGGTAACGACACTTTCAGACAACCTCTTCCGGTAAACAAAACTTTCGGACCAGATTTCTTTTATCTATTTACTTTGTTTTTACAGGGGTTGCCACTTATCAAGGTTCAAGGCCACTAGAGAATAAGACTTAATGAATGCACGGTGGACATCGGGACAGCAGTGTATTAATAGTTAGTAGTGGAAATTTGGTGCGATTTGATTATGTAAGGAGACGGCTCAGCAAGAACTTGTTTACATTGGACTTGAAAACGACCATATCAGCTGGAAAGAGTTCCACAGGCGTGTAGTTCTACGAAAGAAGCTTACCTCATGGAATCCATGATAAGATTTAGGCAAAGATAGAGAGGGGGGGAATTGTTGATAATAGTTTGGAATCACCATTTATCAAGGCCTGGAGGCCAATCGAGAATAAGGGTTATTGAGTGTATAGTAGTCAGATAATATTGTAGTGATCGTAAGTACTGTAAATTTGGTAAATTAGATTGCTTCAGGGGGCGGCTCGTTAAGAATTTGTTTACGTTGGACTTGAAGGCTACCAAAATGTAGTCAGCTGGAAAACAGGCAAACGGAAGACAATTCCACAGGAGTGCAGTTCCAAGAAAAAAGCTTTGTTCATGGAATATATGTTTAGGTTTAGGCACAGATAAAGTGTGGGAGAAATTATTGATAGTGGTTTCAGTTAGACGAGTGTTTTTCGTGAAAGTTTAGCGAGAGGTGACCATAGATTGAAGCTCACAGGAGCACTTGACATGAAAATAGCGATAAAGCAGAGACAGGCTCGCAACGTCTCTTCTATGGAAGAGAGGTTGCAGGGAAGACAAAAAGGGCATCCCCCACCAGGCTACGAAGTCTATTTTGAACTCTGTTAAGGCATTTAAGATCTTTCTAGCAGCTCCTGCCCAGATGTAGCAACATTACTCCATCTTTGAACATACCTGACTTTTATGTATATAGAGAATTGCATCAGCAGTAAGATATCTACTGGAGCGGTAAAACGATCCCACCATTTTTCAAGCGACCTTGGCAACGGACTTGATGTACGTGTTCCATTTACGATCAGGTGTAAAGGTCAAGCTTAGAAACTTGTCAAAACATAGAGCTTCCCCAAGGCGAGTGCCATTTATTTCAATTGATGCCAGATGGAGATCAGAACGTTGATGATGTAAAGATAGAAGCTTGGTTTTAGATGCATTAAAAGTAACCAGCCACCTCTTTCCCCACTCTATCACATAATCAAGATCAGAGGAGAGAGAATCAGAGAGAACTCAGTCATTTACGGCGCTTGATGTGTTGCCATAGATGCTAGTGTCGTCAGCATAAATGCCTGATTTGGGAGATCATTAATGTAGATCAGGAAGAGAGTTGGACCCAGAATGAACCCTTGAGGGATACCAGCATTAATACTGTTAACTTCTGATTTCTGCCCATCAAGCAATACTCTTAGGAAGATATCAGAGATAAATGATTTAATAACCGAGAAGACATTTCCAGCTATACCGTAGCTGGAGATCTTGTGAAGTAGGCCTTTATGCCATACACTATCAAAGGCCTTTGATATGTCAAGAGCAATTGCCCTTCAAAGGAAGCCCCCGTCGAGAGATTCGCTTATTCTATGAGATATAACCATTAGCACATCTGCTGTAGATCTAGCAGAACGGAAACCATATTGCATATCATTAAGGATATTTTTTGCTGAGGTGGTGGACTACTTCTTTATTTAACACAGATTCCAGCAACTTACTCATGACGGACAGGAGACTTATTGGTCTGTACTGAGAGGGAGATGACCGATCACCTGAATTCTTAAATACAGGCATACTGATGAAGTTTTCCAAGGTGTTTGGAAGCATTTCTCCTTAAGACAACGTTTAAACAGCTTTTTAAGTATGGAAGCTAGTTCTGGTTGAAGCTTTTTGAACACTATAATTGGAATGTCATCAGGACCAGTTGCATTACTGGAATCAAGGTTTTTGATTAGCTTGCAACATCACGTACAGATATTTGTATGTTGCATACCATGTTTTCTGATACAGGAGTAAATACGGGGTGGGAGTAACAGCCTTAGTCGCATAGGGTAGAAGTAGCTGCAAAGTTTTTGACAAAGAGTTTGGCTTTGTCTGATGCTAACGAGATTACCTCAGGCCATTGATGATGGTTGGGATAGAGCACACGCTTCTGTTTAGGGCTCTGTTTGCTATTTACCAAAACTTTATTACTACTAGTATTTAATAGTACATCTATTACGTTGGAAGCTATGGAAAAAGTGATTTTTGTGTGCAATGGCAGCAGCACATTCTGGAGAGAACCACGGCTGGCTGTTAGGTTTTTGCTTTAACTTTTTCGAGGGTATGAAACGGTCTATACCTATAATTAACCATTCCGTCAGGTCTGATACTATAGATGACACATCCTTTTTAAACATGGAACGCATAGGTAGATCTTATATAAGTGTACGGTATCTATTCCATTTAGCCATACAGTATCGATATACTGTACGATGGAGAGGTATGTTAGAGGACTTATTATATTTCGTTTTATGTTTACTGTGTGGCCGGAAGATCTCAGTGGAGACAGAAAGGAAGATGGATATAATTTAGGGCAAGTTGTGAGAAAAAGTTCTAGAAGACTTGTATACTTCAGGGTCGGGCATATGGGTGGATTCTTGATCTGAGTGCGGTCATAAGCAATGGAGAAATTTTGACCGTATCTTCCCTTATTATATGTCTTGTTTGAGTGGGCTAACCATTCCACATTGTGAACATTGAAGTATCCACTAATGTGAATGCTATCCGAAGGCTGAGCAAACAAGATGTGGTCAAATTTCTTAAATATGCTCCTACAAATAGTAACTCCGCTGTTGTCGGGGCGATAGAGGGCAAATATAAACGCAGTGATGTGAGCAAGTACAACCCGGAAGCACATATAGGGTAAATCAGAGTCATCTCTGAAGATGTCCCTAACACATGGAAAGCCATCTTTAATATAGGCACAGATCTTTGGTAAAATTTGGATCTTAAGTTAGAGTATTCTTTAATTACGAACTCATCTATGGACATATTCGTCTGATGCCAATTTCGTTTAGGAATAATAAGTTTGGTTTAGCCCCCTGTAATTTGGGTTCAACCTCTGGAAGGTTGGGGCGTAGACCCCTAATGTTGGAAAAGGAGACATGGTAGGGGTGGGGTCTACGTTGGAAGTTGGAGTTCTAGGTTTATTCGTGTTTTAGATAGACGAGTATTTTTGGTGAAGGTTTGGCAAGGGGGAAACCATAGATTGGAGCTCAGACGAGCATTTGCAATGAAAATAACGAGAGCGCAGGGACACTCTAGAAACGTCTCTTCTGTGGGAAAGAAGCTCAAGGGAAAAGAAAAAGGGCATCACATATTAGGTTTCGAAGCCGGTTTTGAACTCTGTCATGCAAGAAAAGTGCTCCAAGCAGTTCCTGCCCAAATGTTTCAGCAGTACTCCATCCTATGACGTACTTGGCTCTTATGCAGATAGAGGATTGCATCGGTAGTAAGCTCGTTAAGGCTAGGATGACTTTCGGATCATACCTTTTCGTATGGCTAACAAGACCTTTGGGACACTCTATTTGGTAGGACTAACGAAAACTTTCGGCCACTTATGACAATACGACTTTCAGAATGTTAAGAAAACTTTCGGACTAAACAAGATATTTGGATCATTCCATTATGTAGTGCGAATAAAACTTACAGCCCTCCATCTGCGCTGTTAAATAGTTTTACTAAACGATCGCCATTACCACTCACTTTGCATTTTCGCAATGGCCTTTTAACGGTCGTTGTTTTGAAATTTAAGTGAGAATGAACTTCTTTAGAATTTCAATATTCTTTTGTCCTTTCAGACACTTCACTGCCGCTTTCTCGCCATCGTGTTATTCATGCTTTTGTGGGAATGATCAGTAGGGTATAAAGTTATGGATTTATTATTATTATTATTATTATTATTATTATTATTATTATTATTATTATTATTATTATTATTGCTGCTGCTCACAAGGAGCTTTCACACAGGTCATAAAGGATCTCTCTTTGAAAACAGCCTGTGGTGTTTTCTGGAAGCTGAGTGTCTCCCCAGTTTTACAGTGGTCTGCACTTCTTCTGATAACATTTGCAGATGAATTTGCATTATCGCGACAGTCGCTTACCATTGATTTCTCGCAATCAGCGGCCATTAATCTCCACTTAAATTTGAGGCGCAATAAGCCTCCCCAAGGTCCCAATTCTCTTCGCACCTGTCCAGCGGTGGTCTGATCAGTGCTCTCGTCTCGATCTTTCCATCCTCCTTGATCCTTCTCGGCTATTTGGCATCATTCTTTTGAGGGGTGGTGATTTAGTAATGGAAGAGGATGGGGGAGGGGATAGATAAGGGGGTAGAGAACTTATATATATGCAGCTTTAATGTTCTTGGTTCCATACAACACTCCTTCATGTTTGGTCTCTGCAGCAGTTCGTCTGGCCCGCGCGTGTGGTTTATGTGTATTAGTCCCCGCATCCAAAGGGTTTTTCTTAATATTTCAGCTGTGTTCATTATTGTTATCCGTTGTATTTTTCTAGAAATTTCTTTGATTCCAATTTCTCCAATTCTTTTTTCAAAGATTTCCGGAATTGTTCCTAGTGGCTCCCATTATTATTGGTATTATCTTGATTTTTTTTTCATCATCCATATCCCTTCCAACTCTCAGGTTAGCTTGTTCCGTATTTCTTCCGTTTCTCCTTGTCTTTGATATTCACCCTGTGGTCAGCTGGAATAGCAACGTCTACGATTTGGTAGGATTTTTCTTTCTTGTTAATTATTACGACATCCGATTCGTAAACTTCACAGTGTTGTGATGTTTTACACCGTTCCCCCCACCCTTTAAGAGCGGGCTTTTACGCCAAAGCTAATGCGCATAATCAAAATCAATTAGATTGAAAGCACCTTGCGTAGGATGTTTGCTGTGCCAAGCAGAACTGACTTCTGGAGTACGGTGATGTTGGACTTGAATCCTAAGGAGTTCAACTGCTTCTCAAGGTCACCTTGAATTGAGCAAAGTGCACCTATGGTTATTGGCATGATCAAAGTTTTCTTATTCCACAACCAAGCAATCTCAAACCTCAGTTTCTGATAGCTTCTCATTCTTGCCTTTTAAGTTGATGTCGTTTGGGCAAGCCATATCAATAATTTGGCATTCATTGGTCTTTTTGTTAACAACTACAATATCCGATTACACTGAATCATGAAATCCCAGAGAATCTTAACGTCCATTATTATTATTATTATTATTATTATTATTATTATTATTATTATTATTATTATTATTATTATTATTATTATTATTACAAGCGAAAACCTATCCAATAACATGTCTCAATAACAGCTATCAAATGTATTGTGACTTTTATCTATATAAAAACATACGATCATTAAAAGTATCGTTGCATAAAAACATAATGTCGAAAATGTATTCTTCTGATTACTTATTAAGGTAAAGCTTAATTCTGACTTTTGATAAAAATGCCGTGATGTATATAAAACGTACGCTCCAAAACGTCAAACATCACATGTGTTTACGTGCCTCCTTCTGCAGGAAGTTGTGACACAGGGTCAAATTAATGTGAAGGAAAAGCAGCTCTCCCTAGAGCGCACTGTATTAAAAAAATAATAGCCGTGAAGGAACCCGTCGTTATTCCTCGTTTTTTTTTTGTTTGTTTTGTTTTGTTTTTTGTTGTTGTTGTTTTTTTATTTTATTTTTTTTTTTTGGCGAACGTCTATATGATATAAATGAGGCAAGAATAAGCGACATTGAATGACAATATTTTCTTAATCGCTTGCCTCCCTACAATGTTGTTTTTTTCTTTTTTGTTGGAGGGTGTAACGTGGTGCGTTTGGCGCGCGTATGAGAAAATCAACTGCAGCTGTAGGATAGCTGACTAGCAAAACTATTAGCAACAGCAGCTGTCTTAGCACATAGGCAAATTAAAAAAAAGTGTGCACCCACTGACGTCACGGAGAGAAGAGAAAAGGAAAATGTAGCACGTAGTCAAGCAAAGGAAACGACCAGACGTATTTTGACTCGGACGCGGTGAGAGAGAAAATGCGCCGTGGTCGAAAAAAAGTGGAAAGTCAGCCGACGAAAAAAACACGTGTGTAAAAGGGTGTCTTGCCAGACATGTTCGACGCATGAGTGACATTTTGAAACATAATGAAGTGCGTTGTAGGAAATTACTGGAATAAATGCTTTTTGTATACACCTAGCAAAATGCTGAGTCGCATTTTTATGTCCTTCCTTGTTTGTTTATTCCTTTGAGACGGAACAAGACAACGTATGGGTCCGAGTGGTTAAAATGTAACGATACGGTTTGAGTGTAACGACCACGTTACAGGGGATGTCTGTATCAGGAAACAATGTTTTGCGCCTCAACTTTCATTAGCAAATTGCGGCATCTACTGTGACTGTGCAGGTCTATCATAATCGACAAGCTCTGTTGCAGATGACACAGATGTAGATGGTGTCGGGTTGCGAAAGCTCTGCTTCAGCCTTCTGCCTACACTGCAGGTATGACAACAAAAAAGATGTTAAATTTTGATCCTAGCCCGAACACCGGATTCGCTTATCTGACTCTAATAGCGGCAAGGTTAGATAAACTCTTAAATTCAGCATTCTAGTCCGATTATAAAAATCGCTTTATCCGCCCTGTAGACATTCCCTCACACCTGAGGATGTTTCAAGCGAAATGACAGGCAATAAGCATCCCTCTTCTTAAAGAAGGGGGCAGAGGAAGTAGCTCCTTCGTTCCCCTTGAAAACACAAGTTAATGTCAAAGAGCTAAATTCCAGATTCAGAACAGATACTACTATTTGACAAAACACACCTGAAGAAGGTCGGAGGTTACAAGAACCGAAACATTGTGAAAATAACACCCAAGAGGAAAACAATAGTTGAGAAAAATCCAAATAATACGAATTATCAATCCTCATCTCCAAAAATTCAGAAACAAGATTGAAACTATTGAACCTTCATGACAGTGTATTTATTATTTATCTGGAGTTACTTTGAACCAAGCATGGTCGCGTTGCAGAAGAGATTATGATTTTGTTTAATGGAAATCGCTCTAGACAATGTATAAAGCCACTTGATGTAAGGAACTAAAACTTCAACACTTAGTAAAAGAATACTTATAATTCAAAAACTTTTAAGTGTTAGATGGAATAGATTCTGACCTAGAAAAAAGCAATTCTTCCCCCCTTTGTCAGAAACATTGCTCGTGGAATGTGAGGACTAAAAGACAACAAATCAATTGAAATGAATGGCTCTCGTCTTCAGGAGGCCTCAAGTTTTGACAAGCTTCTGGGCTTGACCATTACTCCTGATCTTAAATGGAACACGTATATCAAATCTGTTGCCAAGGCCGCTGGAAAAATGGTGGGATCTTTCTATCGATCCAGTAGATATCTCACTGCTGATGCTATTCTCTACCTATATAAGAGCCAGGTACGTCCAAGGATGGAATACTGTTGCCACATCTGGGCAGGAGCTGCTAGAAAGGACTTGTCCTGCCTTGATAGAGTTCAAAATAGACTTCGTAGCCTCGTAGGAGATGTCCTTTTCTCCTCCTTACAACCTCTATCTCACAGAAGAGATGTTGCGAGTTTGTCTCTGATGTATCGTTATTTTCATGGAAAGTGTTCGACTGAGCTTCAATCTATGGTCCCCCCTCGCCAAACTTTCACAAGAAACACTCGTCTAGCTGTAAACACTATCAATAATTTCCCCCACTCTTTATCTGTGCCTAAACCTAAACATAGATTCCATGAACAAAGCTTCTTTCTTAGAACTGCACGCCTGTGGAATTGTCTTCCGTTTTCCTGCTTTCCGGCCGACTACAATATGGTTGTGTTCAAGTCTAAGGTAAATAAGTTCTTGATGAGCCGTTCCATATAAGTTATTAAATTTACCAAATTTTCATTACTAATGATTACTATATTGACCAACTTCTACTGTACACTCTTTAACCCTTATCCTTGAGTGGCCTCTGGGCCTTGATAATGTGGTGATGCCTTTGTAAAAAAAAAAAAAATAAAAAAAAAACATAAGGGAAGCAAGAATTACGAGGTTATCGAAAGTAAACCTAACGCCCAGTTTCTATTCTCTTTATTTTGTTAAAGATTTCATCAGTGTCATTTTGTGTCTGTGCGTGTGTGCACGCGCGTGTGTATGTGTGTTTGTGTGTGCGCGTGCGTGTGCGCGTATGCGGGATTGCTATTAATTAGCTGTTAATCATTTATATACTAAGAAAAAAAATATATATATATATATATATATATTATTATACCTTGGTTAGAAACATATGCAGTGAGACAGTAAGAGAAAGCCGAAGAAGAAAAGATGAAATAGGAGGATCGCGTAAAGAGGTGGCGTATGAAGACGAGATTAATTGGCTCTTCTATATTGAAAGAACAAATCGAAATATTGAATTTCAAGTGGAACAAATGGCACCTACGTAACTGTCAGACCTCAAATGGTGACATATCCAAAAATTACGAAAAATCGATAAAGTAGAAAAATAATTATTAATGAAAGAAGGCATTTGTAAAATAAATAGGGCGAAATCACTATATTTCGTCTACTAAAAACAAAGAGATAAGTTGACAGGCGAGTTAATTAAGTTCTGTGGCTTACATCACGTGACGAACGCAATTCAAAATGTCGGACAAGTTTTATTTCCCATGTAAACTTTATCAAAAACTGGTTTTCATTAATAATTATTGTTCTACCTTATCGGTTTCCGTAATTTTGTGATACGTTATTATTTGCGACATGATAGTTACGTAGGTACCATTTGGATTTTCGAATTTCGTCCGTTTAATATAGAAACACCGATTAAGTAAATTCTGTCCATATTAGAAGCATTGTAACATTGTCGCGGAAGAAGGAAAAAGACGACCAAATGTCATTAATACTTTTAAAGCACACACAAAAAGTTCTTGTGTTGAAATCTTAAAAGTATGCGATGTAATATCATCAACAATGTTCTAAAATCTATATAAAATTAATTTTTCGTGTTTTTTTTTTTTTTTGTAATTGTTTATAGCTGACATTTATTTCTCGGTAAAAAAAGATAAACTGTAACTTTTTAAAAATTCATTCATAAATAATTAAAAGTATCAACATTATATTAGTATATCAAAGTAAAAATTAAAACTTTGGTTATTTTCATGTTCGACTAAGGAACTTTATCTCATTATTTTTTTTTTTAAATTAAGGTTCTACTTTGCCTCTTAATTGGCGATTGGGAATGTCGCGATCGAAACTAAATTCGAAATTCGGTTTCGCCTTATTGAAACAGAGCGCGTATGACGGCTATATGCAAATACCGATCCGTGAGTGAAATGATGTCACGGTAAGGAAGGGGAAGAAGAGTATAAAAAAGGGAGAGAGCACGTTAGAGACAACGATCAAGTCAGAGACGTGGGTGACGTCGCAGCTGTAACGCGTGGCGGAAGAATGAGGAAATAAATTTCGTTGGTACAAATAAAGAAAGATTTGGGTTATTCTTTGTCTTTGTTTTCTCTGCAACGTAGACTGCATACAACGTGTGGGTCCCGTGTGTAACCGTGTGTAACCGTGTGTAACGTTACACTTATAATACAAAGGTGACTGTAGAAACTACCATTTAAAAAGGAAAATACTGACCCAGACCTTAAAAGGAGGTATCTAAAAATTTAACAGATTTTTGTGCATTAATTTCAAAGGCCGGATGTAATCTGCACATGGCCATCAACTACTAATATAATCGGTATTCTTTCATTAAAAATATTTTGGCATTTTTTTTTTTTTTCAAGAAGAAAAAAATACAACTTTGATCAAGCGCAATAAACTTTAATTTTATATTGACTTTCATAGTTTTAAACTTCTGAAATTGTTTAAAAAAAAATTTTTTAATATAAGATTTTATTGATATACCATCTTTCGAAGAAAATAAAACGAATCCAAAATAGTTGACCATGTTTTGGAGTTAGTGTTTCATCCTTTAAAAATAGTTGGTTTGATTTTTAAATGACTTATTTTACCACTAACTATAAGTCCGACTGGCAACCTTCGGATTTATAATTAGTAGTGATGAGCCTTTCTTTACTATCTTTTAAGCTTGAGATTAGTGACCGTCTCCAAACAAAATCAATCACCAAATTTTATTTTTATTTATTCGTGCTTGAATCATACTTAACAGAGCAGAAATCGGTGGAAAATATAAAAATATACAACAAATAAATATTACCAAACCAAATACAATTTACTTTTCTACCGATCTGCATAGTTTTAAATTGTTTCAAGTGTTTTTTTTTGTTTTTTTTTCTTTTTTTTATTGTTAATGTAATTTTTGGAAATATCTCATCTTTCAGATACAGCAATAAATCCATACGCCTGACTATCGTTAGTCTTTCATTCCTTTAAAAAATAATTTTAAAAGAGTTATCTTGTTCTTAACCCTAAGTCCGATTGCCCCCTCCAGGAATTAGTGCTAAGGTAGGCGTTATTTTTTGCCCCACCTCTCACTCGACCAATAGAGTCTATCCTATAAACAAAGTCGACCGCTATTTTTTATTTACTCGTGTTTGACTAAGTTAAAGTGACAATAACGTATCCAGAGGTAATAAATCTTACAATCAGTTTTCACATTTTAAAATTATACAGGTTAATAGAAAAGTAAATCCTCTTCCGTTCGGTAAAAGTTATTTGATGTATATTTTGTTTGCTTTCGATTTCTCAGGTGTTAACTACACTGTACGATTGCTGTTTGTTGCAATTTATTTTCGATGCTTCAAATTCTAATTTGTGTTTTGCTTTGTTTTATTTTCAGGTAAAATGTTGGATTAAACAAGAATTTATTTTCTAATATTGTCACTAAATCTATATTTGTTTTTAGTGAATATAAATAAAACTAGGATCAGGCACGAATGTTGAATTAATATTTTTTTACCCCTAATCTAAAAATAAAAATTCGCCAAAAAACCAACAAACGCGTCCGATCTTTTTTTTTTTTTTTTTTTACATGGTGGTCACCACTTATCAAGGCCCAGAAGCCACTCGATGATAAGGGTTATTGCGTGTACAGTAATCAATGGGATAGTGTTGTAGTAATCGTTAGTAATGGAGATTTGATAAAGTGTCTTACTTAAGGGGGCGGTTTATCAGGAATTTGTTTATGTTGGACTTGAAGACATCCAAATTGTAGTCAGGTGGGAAACAGGCAAACGGAAGAGAGTTCCACAAGCGTGCACTTCTAAGAAAGAAGCTTTGTTCATGGAATCTACGTTTTGATTTAGGCACAGTTAAAGAGTGGGGGAAATTTATTGACAGTGGTTTCAGCTAGATGGATGTTTATTGTGAAAGATTGGCGAGGGGATAGGGGCAAAGATTGGAACTAAGACGAGCACCTGCCATGGAAATAACGATAAAACAAAGACAGGCTCGCAACGTCTCTTCTGTGGGAGAGAGGTTGCAGGGAAGAGAAAATGGCATCCCCCACTAAGCCACGAAGTCTATTTTGTATTCTGTCAAGGCAGGATAGGCTGTTTTTAGCAGCTCCTGTCCAGATGTGGCAGCAGTACTCCGTCCTTGGACGTACTTGGCTTTTATATAGATAGAGAATTGCATCATTAGTGAGATATCTTCTGGAGCGGTAGAAGGATCCCACCATTTTCCCTGCGAACTTGATGTATTTTTCAGTATTTATTAAACAATAAATGAATGTTAAAATAAAGTATTGATTTCATTAAAAACAAATATTTTTAGATCATTTCAATTAATTTACCCACGCACACCTTCATTTCCAGGACAAAAACAGACCACTTTTACAAAAAAAGATAGTTCACTGAGGAAAGTGAATAACATTATTAAGGAAGCTTAGTACTTTAGAACCCGAAATATTTAATTACTTTTTTTAAGATTTAAATTTCTGATGTTTTAGTGTTCTTTATATCTAGGATTGTGTGTGTGTTTTTTATTATTAAAATTTCTGATTTTTATAGTATTATTTCTACCTAGGATTGCTTTTTAAAAACGTTTTCTTTTAATATTTAAATTTCTAATTTTTATAGTATTATTTTTACCGAGGACTGCTTTTGTAAAAATGTTATTGTTTTTAATATTAAAATTTCTGATTTTCATAGCATTGTTATACTTAGGATTGAGTTTTAAAAATATTTTCTTTTAATATAGTCTGATTTTTATAGCATTATTTTTACTTAGAATTGCTTTTTAAAATTATTTTCCTTTAATATTTTCTGATTTTTATAGCATTATTTTACTTTGAGTTGCTTTTTAAAATTATTTTTTTTAATATTTTCTGATTTTTATAGTATTCTTTTTATTTAGAATTGCTTTTTAAAAATATTTTCTTTTAATATTGTCTGATTTTTATAGTATTATTTTTACTTAGAATTGCTTTTTAAAAGTATTTTCTTTTCGCTATCTAAATTTCTGATTTATATTGTATTATTTTCTACTTGTATTATTATTTATACTATTATTTTTTTGTTTTTTTTATATTTTAATTTTAGATTTTTATAGTATTGTTTTTTACCTAGGATTGCTTTTTTAAAAATGTTTTTCTTTTTTATATTTAAATTTCTGATTTTCATAGTATTATTTTTATCTATGAGCGTCTCTTTTCATTCGCACTTTGACAAAGTTATCCTTTTGTAAATGAGGTCACTGAGTTCAATCTATGGATTCACTTTACAACGTGGGTAGAATTAGACACAAGGTTGGTTTCTAAACTAAACAAACTAGCTTTCTTTGCAAATAGGGCAATATGGATCACTTCAAAAATTGCCTCGGTCTAGAAAGATTTCTCTTTCGCTGACCGATGACAGAAATAAAGTGTAATATGATTAAAAAAAAAACCTATCCAAAAAGACAGTTTGAAATTAAGGGAAGCGGTTAAAATAATTAAACTTACTTTTAAAACCTATAAGTTTTTCTTCTTTTTTTTTTTTTTTGGTGTTTGTTTAGATAGAGTCGAGAAATTAATTTTTTTAAATATGTTATTTTAATTAAAGACAATATAACGTACTTAATTGTCGTGTCGAAAATAGTAATATATCCCAAAATTACGAAAATTCATTGAATATAACAACTGCTATTGGGTTTTTAGTAAAAAAAAAAAAAAAAAGTCGATCGTTAGACAAAAAATATTGCAGCCGTAAAAAAGTAATCTAAATTTTGCTTTCTGAGTTATGTTCCCTGTGTGTGAACTCTTCATTGTCTACTTTCAACATCTAAGAAAAGTACAATTCCCCACAGCCACCCACAATTATCCGTAAATTCATTTTTAACTATAAATAACTTTTTACTCGATGAATTTTCGTAATTTTTTTGGATATATTACAGTTTTAGATATATCAATTAAGTATGTAATATTTCGTTTTAGTTTTTGTTGCTTTTGTTTTGTTTTTTGTTTTTTGTTTAAAACGATATAGTTAAAAAAAATCGATCAGCCGATCTTAACAAGCACCATTTTGTTTTAATAAATAAACACATTTTTATTTTAACATTCACTGAAAATGTCATCAAGATGGAAGAATTTTCAAACTTTTTGTAGTGTTTATTTTTAGTTGATTAACGGTGACAGTTATTATATGGATTTATATCAATATTTTGTTTATTTTGGGACTTTTGAGTCATTAGTGACACTCCAAAAGACGGCATTTTTTTTTTTTTTTTTTTTTTTTTTTTTTTGCTAGCCATGTTGCTGTCGGTTTAACTTACAAACTTGACAGGACTTGTTTCTTGAACTGAATAAAAGCTTTAAAATACGTTAAAACAGACACACAAAAACTTATACAGTTAGGTAAAAAAAGTAACTTATCTTGCCTTTGATAACGTTTATTTGTTATATTTTTGATTTTTTATCCTTTTCTAATTTATTTATTTATTTATTTAATTTATTTATTTATTTCAATTTGGTTTCTCTGCTAAATCTCCGAAATTTTTCAATTTAATCCAAGGTGTATAATTTTTCGATTAAAAAAGAATTTACACTTTTATTGATCGTTCCTAGATTAAACTTCTTTTTCTTTTTTTCTTTTCTTTTTTTTTTTTTTTTTTTTTGTTCGTCTTCTTCTTCAGTAAATATAACGCTTTAGTTTAATGGCTCTAAGCACGGACAATGCTGTTCGCAAACCGAATCAAAATCCATGAATGTTTACTTTCTCTGGAAGATTCTCTAATTGGTTAAATGTAAAAATAATATCGCGTAGAATATTCTCCATGAACCCTAGTTTAAGGTAAATAATAAATAGCATTAATCAAGGCCTATTAAATTATCATCATCATCATCATCATCATTATCATCATCATTATTATTATTATTATTATTATTAATATTATTATTATTATTATTTTTATTATTATTATTATTATTATCATCATCATCATCATCATCATCATCATCATCATCATCATCATCATTATTATTATTATTATTATTATTATTATTATTAATGAATTTTTAATGTCCTTGTGATGTTCAGCTTTTATATTAAGTTGTCATTTTAAAAGTCTTATGTATACACGCACACACACACACATATATATATACATTAATATATATATATATATATATATATATATATATATATATATATATATATATATATATATATATATATTCAAAGCATGATGATTAAAAAATCAAACTCGTGCATAATTTTTATTGTTTACCAAAGTCATTCATCGGGATAGTTTAAGCAATACTTTTTTGCTTATGCTTTGGCGCTCTTTCTAGTTGTATCGTCCAGTTTAATACACTCACGCACGAGCACACACACACACACACACACACACACACACACACACACACACATATATATATATATATATATATATATATATATATTGTAATTTTTTTCAAATAATCTAGATTTAGTGTGTATCTACCTGTAACCTAAACTCTTAAAAATTTTAATTTATGCATCTAATTCTTATTTGAGGCGTAATGTTTTATTTATTTAATCAAATGTCAACTTTTTTTGTAAATAATAAACATCCTTTTATTACCTAAATAGCGATGGGGGGAGGGCTCTGCTTTGCCCTGTCATAAAATACGCTTAAATATGATATTTTAATTTGTCCAGATTTCGTATATATTATTATAGAGTCGTGATTCCAAACGTAAAAAAAAAAGAAATGTGAGCGTCGTCAGCTAGAATCGAAATCAAAACCAAAACTGTAGCATTCAAAGCTGGCAACTTTACCACTGTACCGACGTGATACGCATATGAACTGATTAAAATTAAAAATTAACAATAAACTAAGATGAATGTACAAAATGTATAACGATTTTTTTTTTCGATTTTAACCAATTTTTGACTTCTTAAATACTATTTTAACTGGTTAAAAAGCCATAAAAGAACGGTTCATTAAAAAACCTAACCATTTGAGACCCCTAGCGCCGCTCTGCGACTTTTAGTTTCAGTGAAGATAGAGTTTGAAATTATGGAAAGGCAGAGAGACAGACATCTAGTCATTTAAAATGGCCTTATGTTGTTCGGCTTTTGTAGTATGTCACTATTTTAAAAAGCGACTGTAGCATATTGTCTAAAATTATTTATTTTTTTTTTTTTGCATTTGAATTTACTTAAATATTCAATATTGATACTTTCTTGTGGTAACTGTGGTATCTATAAAAAAATATATGCGAGTGTGTGTGTGGGGGTATATTTTTAGGTATACAAAGGAAACTCTCTCAAATAAATACGTGAGTATGTTTTTGTTTTTCAATGATCAAATTTACATTTAATCAACTAATTAATTAATTTCTATAGCCTTTACATTTAGCATAACAAAAAGTAATTTCATGAAATTGATTAAATCAAAAAATGTATCTTGCGTGAGAATTCATAGATGATAAAACCCAGATTTATTTAGTATTATATATATATATATATATATATATATATATATATATATATTTTAATCAACCCCAATCAAATGTATTGATATTAAAAACAAAACTTTCAATTACTTTTGTAAGGGTTAGAATTCTTTAAGCATCTGTGAATTGTTCAGTTATTGTATTAAGTAGTCATTCAAACAAAAAATGGTGCATATCGTTTATATTCTTTCTTTTTTGTCTTTAATTTAATTTCCTAATATATTCGAGATTTATTGTCTGCCTATCTGTAACTAAAACTATGTCACTGCATTTTTCAACTGTATGAGTAAAACTATGCGACTGTCGAGAGTTTGGTATATGTTTTCCATATAACAGTGATACATTTTCATGAATATATCAATTTAAAATTTACATCCATACCATTATTTGTAAGAGGAAAATCATTGAATCATTAAAAAAAAAAAATGAAAAGGATCTCAAGACGACATATGTTCAAACATTTCAGCCAATGTACCCATAGCGTACCAAAGCGGCACTCACCCTAGGCGGGTTGAAATGGCTTCCTCCGACTGTGGAAGTCTTGAAAATGTTTGCATAATTTTTCATATAAAGACAGGAGTGTTTGAATAAAGATCGAAAATGAAAAAAAATTTCAACAATTTTATTTTTTTAAAAAAAAGTGTACTTTTTAGGTACGTTTTTAACACACACACACACACACACACACACACACACACACACACACACACACACACACACACATATATATATATATATATATATATATATATATATATATATATGTACGTAGATGTTTCAATCTACAAAGATATATATACATGCAGAAAAAGAGGTGAAAATATCGAACTGTATAAATAATAATCAGAAAATACTTCAAGTGAAATAATAGAAGAAAACCATATGACAATTCCGTATACATGTAAATGCCAACTTTATAATGCTTCTGGAGATTTGGTGTCTGTCTGTCTGTAACCGACACTACGTCACTAGCAATGTTTCATCACAATGCTCAATAAACAAGCTTTTAACAACTTGTCCGACATGTTTATTTTCATCTACTAAAAAAAGCTACTCGTTTTATGATTATTTTTAATCTGTTGCCGTAATTAAAATTTATAAATTTGTATTAATTGTATTTAAATATTATATTTATGCAAATATACTCAGTGAACTAAGTTTGTATTAATTGTATTTAAAGGATAGAAAAAAACTATTGATTTAAATCTTAATAAACAGAGCTGAGAGGGAAAAGAAATGACATGGAAACAAACTGGAACTACCGGACTAATACAAACAAATTTCAAAAACTATCTTCCAAATATACCCAGTGAAGCAAGTGCAAGAGAGATTCAAACAGTTGTACTTAAAGGTACGGTTAGAATCTTAAAAGATCCCTCAGTTGCAATACATAAGATAGCCGGTAAATGTCTGGCATCCCGTAGCATGTCCCATCCCCAGTTTGATGTTTTTATTTTTTTTTGTTAGCGATACTTTCTTGAATGAATTCAAGTATTTATACGCAAGTGCATTTTTACTTAAATGCGAGTTGGGAATAATTTTCCCTTTGACCAACTTGGTACCCCCTTAACTGGGGAGCGGCATATATATATTATTTTTTAAACTATAATTATCCACTGGCACGTGTTTCGTCGCCCTCGACTCATCAGAGATGATTCAGTCACTCTGATGAATCGTGGACGACGAAACACGCATATATATATATATATATATATATATATATATATATATATATATATATATATATATATATATATATATATATATATATATGGTTCAAAATAATTGTAAATTAGACAACCATTTCAAAATGCTAACCGATATGAATAAAAACAGCGGATGTTCACACACACACACACACACACACACACACACACACACACACACACACACACACACACACACACACACACACACAACCTAATATAGAAAAAGATGTAAATAATAATAATAATAAATAATAATTACTAATAATAAAAATAAAAAATTTAAAAATTTAAAACGTGTGTGAACTTTCATTTTTAAATATATAGTCCAAAAATACATTTTCTATACGCATCAAAGATTGTTAGTGATGTACTATTGTCATCGCCAATATATATATATATATATATATATATATATACATATATATATATATATATGTATGTATATATATATATATAAATATATACATATATATATATACATATATATATATATATATATATATATATATATATATATATATATATATATATATATTAAAAGGTGTACCTGGTGTTTTCCGGTAATGAATGAACGTTAAATTCCTTCAAAAAGAAATGAAGCAAAAAAAAAAAAAAAAAAAAAAACAGAGAAAAACTGAGCTATGTGCATGCGAATATTATTTTTTTTGTTGTTTTTGTTTTTTTAACAGTTAACTTCTTGTAAGTAAAAAAAAAAAAACAATATTGAAGATGAAGTCGGAACCTAAAGCAAAGACAGTGAATCAAGTACCGTAACCATTAGGCCAGCTTGACAAAATCTCTAAAAAAGTGATTTCAAACATCGTGAAACAGTAGACAAACAGATAAAAAGCCGATAAACACCAAATACTAATTTTTTTTTTAATTTTTACCCTTTCGCCCCTCTTCTTTTCTGATAAGAACCTATTTAATGAAATAGGTTATTTTGCACATGTCAGAATACCTTATACACCAAATTTCAAGTCTGGTGATCAAAAGACCGTTGAGTATATAGTTTTAGAAGTGTCCTCACACACATTCTTGATATAGTTTTAGAAGTGTCCTCACACACATTCTTATATATATATATATATATATATATATATATATATATATATATATATATATATATATATACTAGCAAAAGTACCCGTCGTTGACTGGGTGCAAAAACAGCCTACAGAAAATGGACTCTGATTTATGAAAGTATTATAGGTTATGAAAAGGAAGAGTTGTAAAGAGATAGCTTCGAATTTGAGGGTATCAAAACCAAAGCAAATTATGATGAAAGTAAAAATAAAATAGATAAACCCCATAATTTATTATACCATACCTGTTCACACTGAAACACTTATCACACTATTCTGTGGATCTATATTAAAAAAAAACTTGTTAAACTTTGTGACATATTTCTATTCTATGGAGGTCGGGTGCGAACGAACACGCCATAATTTTATTATACCATATTTCTTCAAACTGAAACATAATTATCAAAGTATATTTACGCAGATAGATATGAAAAGTCTTTATTAAAGTGTGTGCCTATTTCCATTCTATGGAGGCCCGGTGCGAACGCAGACCCCACAATTTTATTATACCATACCTATTTAAGTTAAAACATACTTATCAAAGTATTCTTATGTACATCTATATAAAAAACACTTGTAAACATTTTTTTTTTAATTTTTAAATTTATTTCCATACTTTGTGGACCAGGCGCGAACACAGACACAACAATTTTAATGAACCACCGTTCTGCCAGATAAAACAGATCCATTCCTGTGTCTCGATACATCTTCTACCATTATATGTAATCAGTTTTTTTTTTAAATAGTCAACCATATAGAAGTCTATTCGTGACCACATAGACACACACACACACACACACGCACACACATACACACATTCAGCTTTATGTTATAGAAGATATATATATATATTATTTTTATTATGATTATTATTATTATTATTAGTAGTAGTAGTAGTTGTAGTAGTAGTAGTATTCAAAGCGTTCAATTTCAATTTTTTGCAACTCAATACCAATTTTTGCAACTCGATACAAATTCTTACATTTTATTTTGTTAATTATTATTCTTTAACGAAAAAAGACTATCTTTTGAAAACCTATGGATTAAAGAAAATATTTTCTGCGTTTTCTATTCTTTGATTTTGAATAATAAATAGGTGAATATCAATCTGCAAAATATAATCTGCCACATTTCTTAATGCGCTATCTCGAATATTGAGCGTATGTTCAGGATAAGATAAAATTGTGAATATTTATATTGTTATATATATATATACATCCATTTACACACACACACACATAAGCGCACATACTAGCACACACACACATATGCATACATATATATATATATATATATATAGATAGATAGATAGATAGATAGATAGATAGATAGATAGATAGATATGACTATATAATTTAATCACATAAATTAATATACGAAATTATAATTCTATGCGTAAACTTCAAGTATTTACTTCAACAGTGCACAATACATAGGTAAAGCTTGGTATTAAGTTATACAAATATATATGCCAATTAAGCTACACAGAATATTTCGCTTTCCATCCACACTATGATTCATAAACCTGACGAATCCTAGCGTGGATGAAACGCGGAATATTCTGTGTAGCTTAATTGCCATATATATTTGTATAACTTACTTATATATATATATATATATATATATATATATATATATATATATATATATATATATATATATATATATATATATATATATTATCCATTACAGAAAACAATTATTTCGGCTAATACTATGAGAATATATATATATATATATATATATATATATATATATATATATATATAATTACACACACACACTCACATACATACACACATATACATATAATATATATGTATATACATGCATATATATATGTATATACATGCATATATATATATATATATATATATATATATATATATATATATATATATATATATATATATATATATATATGTGAACATTTGCGGAATATTCTATCTATCTCAGTATAGGCCGAAAGAACAATTTCCAAGGTTAGATAAAAAAGAATAAAGCGTTCAAAGCGGTTAAACTCGTGTAAAGCTATAATCCTTTATAAAGTATAGTTTATTCCCGGTAATAATTGCTAGTGTTATATAAAAAAAATATATACATTTAAGAAAAGTAACTATTCATACTACTTACTATCACGTTTGTTAGCTATCTGGTTAGGGATTTTATGCATATATATATATATAAATATATATATATATATATATATATATATATATATATATATATATATATATATATATATATATATTACATGGTCGCAACACTGGACATGATAAAGTTTCAGACAAATGGTCGGTCAAAACAAGAAGTCCTCGTCATAATAAATTGTTTCCACAGAAGGGACTAGTCCTCCACAAAAGATTTTGAAGACTGGTTTCATCTGTGGAAAATAATCATTTCTTAAGTCACCTGACGATGACTTCTGGTTTTAACCGACCATTTGTCCTAAACATTAGCGTGTCCAGTTGATCGATCTTGTAAATTTGTTTACATCATTAAAATATATCTTGCTCGTCCTTTATTGAGCACTTTAAACAACCTCGATAAATAAATTAGTTAATCACTCTGGAATATCTTTAATCTGATATATGTATATATACCTTCAGTCTTTGACAGACTATGGATACTCACCGAGGGGGTGCCTTCGCGTGAAAGTTTTTGTGGAAGGAGGTGCGCAACCGCCAACCACACCTCTCCGCGTAGACATTGTTAAATACCAGCGGCAAGTGAAGTACAGGACGACTGGAAACAAATGCCGAGATAAGCAGAGAGCACATACAGCGCCTAGAATTCCCAAATGGTCACCCATCTGGTACTAACCAGGCTCAATGTTGCTTAACTTGGGTGATCTGACGAGAACCGGTGTGTCAACGCGATTATGCCGTATATATATATATATAATATATAATCACGTTGACACACCGGTTCTCGTCAGATCACCCAAGTTAAGGTTATTATATATATATATATATATATATATATATATATATATATATATATATATATATATATATATATATATATATATATATTCACGAAACTGAACAGAAAACTGAACAGAAAACTGTATACGTCTTTTATATAAAAGAGGTATAAAATTTTCTGTTCAGTTTGGGGAATTAATTATGGTCTGAAGGGTATTCTTCATATATATATATATATATATATATATATATATATATATATATATATATATATATATATATATATATATATATATATATATATACTAGCAAAAGTACCCGTCGGTTACTGGGTTCAAAAACAGCCTACAGAAAATGGACTGATTTATGAAAGTATGACAGGTTATGAAAAGGAAGGGTTGTAAAGAGATAGCTTCGAATTCGGGGGTACCAAAACCAAAGCAAATTATGATGAAAGTAAAAATAAAATAGATAAACCCCATAATTTATTATACCATACCTGTTTACACTGATCACAATATTCTGTGGATCTATATTAAAAAATCTTGTTAAACTTTGTGACATATTTACATTCTTTTGAGGTCAGGCGCGAATGAACACCCCATAATTTTATTATACCATATTTCTCCAAACTGAAACATAATTATCAAAGTATACTTACGCAGATAGATATGAAAAGTCTTTATTAAAGTTTGTACCTATTTCCATTCTATGGAGGCCAGACGCGAACGCAGACACCACAATTTTATTATACCATCCCTATTTAAGTTAAAACATACTTATCAAAGTATTCTTATGTACATCTTTATCAAAAACACTTGTAAACATTTTTTTTTTAATTTTTTAATTTATTTCCATACATTGTGGACGCAGACCCCACAATTTTAATGAATCGCCAGATCAAACATGCCCATTCCTGTGTCTCGATACATCTTCTATCATTATATGTTTTTTAAAATGGTCAACCATATAGGAGTCTATTCGTGACCACACACACACACACACACACACACACACACACACATCTCAGCTTTATATATATATATATATATATATATATATATATATATATATATATGGAGTATTCTGCCGAATAATAAAAACGTTTTGTAAATTTCTACTTTACATCTGTTTTTATTATTACTTATAGTAAGTATATATATATATATATATATATATATATATATATATATATATAGTAAGTATATATACACATATATATATATATTTATTATATATATATATATATTTACTATATATATATTTACTATATATATATTTACTACATATATATATATATTTACTATATATAAATATATATTTACTATATATATATATATTTACTATATATATATATTTACTATATATATATATATTTACTATATATATATATATATATATATATATATATATATACATATATATACATATATATATATATATATATATATATATATATATATATATATATATAGCAAGTATGTATGGCAATTAAGCGACACAGAATATTCTGCGTTTCATTCCCGTGAGAATCCGCCAGGCTTGAATCTACCTCTTTATAAATGCTCTGGAATAATGTATTGTGATCTATTGAGCTTAAACATTGCATTTTTCATAAAATAATTATTAAATTCAGACCTTAACATATATAGATGTGTGTGAGTAAAAGCCGGTTAGGTTTGATATATTATGATTTACGCGTCATGAGAAATGAGGATAAGAATATATAGAAAAATTAAAATAATCCATAGTATGTTATTCAAGCAAATTAAACGGCTTCTTTGGATCCAAACTTCTTTTAAATATTTGGCATAAGTCCAATTAATACCAGCAATTAAATAAAAAAAATATTTAGTTTCATATCGATTAATTACACAGCGATTCGCCGTAATTTTTTTTTTTTTTTTTGTATATAAATCTGTCTTAGGAGACGGCAGACATCATCGTTTGTAATTGTTTTGATGGCCGCGTTGTCTTACTGCATTTCGCAACTAATATACTTGTAAATTCTTACCTTTCAATGGAAGCCGATAAATATACAGACATGCGAGATAAGAATACACTTCTGACGATCGGATTTATCGTAAAACTGCAGTAAAGTGTTAAGATCAGATACGTCCCTTTTAATTATTTATATATATATATATATATATATATATATATATATATATATATATATGTATATATATGTATGTATGTGTGTATGTGTGTGTATATATGTATATATATATATGTGTGTATATATATATATATATCTGTGTTTGTATGTGTGTGTATGTATATATATATGTGGTGTATATATATATCTATGTGTGTGTATGTATATATATGTGTGTGTGTGTGTGCGTGTATATATATATATATATATATATATATATATATATATATATATATATATATATATATATATATATATATATATATAGGTGAAATCCAAACCCATATTGCCCTGGAAACCCTGGTACGGATGGCTAATCAACGGATAATTGTGCGATAATATCAATGTATTATGCTATTAGCCGCGTTGTTGAGCACCGTGAAACTATTTCTTCACGCACACACACACACACAATATATATATATATATATATATATATATATATATATATATATATATATACTTAAAATTTGTCTTTACATAAGCAGTAACGTGTTGTTAAACAGTCAGGGACATGTTTTGGTCTTCTGGTATTTAGTTACTTGAGACCTCTTAAGACAACAACGCTTATCTTCAAAAGCGGAATTCTTAATGTAATATAAGCGCTGTTGGTTGATGAGGTCTCTAGTAACTAAATTCTAGAAGACTGATACATGCTCATGACTGTGTAGCAACAAATCACTGCTTATGTAAAGACAAATTGAATGTGTAACTTGCTCTACCCCGGTATTAGGCACACTTGTAATAAACTCGTTATATGTCACTGGTTATCTTACCTTTGAACAATAACAACCTCAAATTATATATATATATATATATATATATATATATATATATATATATATATATATATATATATATATATATAAAGTGAAAGTGTCTGTCTGTGTGTCTGTCTGTCTGTGTACATTTCCCTACGCAATAACTCTAATAATTTTCAGTCTACAGACTCGAAATTCGATATACAGGGTATTGAGATTTGGGAAAATATTTGTAATCCATTTTCGGCCAGAAATTTATCTGTTAAAGGGTCAAAGGTCAACGATTTGACCTTTGAGAACTCTACAAAACTCCTCCGCCAATTTTGGGTATAATCAATTGAAATTTTAGTTATACGTTCCTTGGACATGGATCTAACTTAATAACTCGATTTGAGCCCAAAACAATAAATGTTCAGGGGTCATAATAGGGGTAAATTTTAAAAAATATTTTACCTCTTCGGTCTCTACCAAATTACTCAGACAATTTCTGGTCTAAACATTTGAAAATTTGAATAAAGGGTATTCAGAGATAGGGTAAGCTTTGAATCGGTTTGCGTCGAAAATTCGAGCTACCAATATACAAATGTATGTATGTATGTTTGCATGTCTTCCTAAAACTTTCGACAGATGCAACAGATCTTCACAAGATCAGTATCGTTTTGAAGATCCACCCTTCAGACGACAAATATTGAAAAATTGACTAAAAACATTAATTTCTTCACCCTCAACTGGGCACTTTTCTAAAGGGGGGGTCGCTTTTTTCACCGATAGTTTCGAAAGTCATCCCCTCTTTTCGATTGTCTAGCCTTAATTTAAACCTACGTCACTTCCGGTTTGACGGTGGTCGTAACAGCAAAGACGTCACTCGTTCTTTTCCTCTTTCACAGTTCGGGTTCGAGCCTGCCTTCCTACTACCATTTTTTTATTTTTTTGCTCAACATACACCTCCAAGCACACGGGGAATGCCGGGTGGAAATGCTAGTATATATATATATATATATATATATATATATATATATATATATATATATATATATATATATACTAGCATTTCAATACCCGTCAGACTATAATTAATGCCTCAAACCGAACAGAACACTTTATACCTCCCCCCCCCTTACAATGATTAGAATAAACATATAACGATATGGATTTTATGTCTAGAATCCTTATTCCAGTTTTGATCAAAATACATTACCGGATTTAGATTCTAGAATTTGTTTTTTGTTGTTTTTATTTTGTTTTGTTTTTTATTGAAGGCTTATTCTTAAGTGGTCTAAAGTAGACATTGAAATTAAGAGTTTTGGGTAATTGATATTTTAATGTTAATCTGAACTTTTGCAGTGGAAGTTGTTGACCCATAAAACCCCTTTAAAACATCCAAGAGAAACTAAAATTTGGGGAATATCTATTTAACTGTGTTTAATATTTAGTTGTAAATTTGTACAATAAACGGATACCTCTAAACTTGAACATAGGGTGTTCAACCCTTCTTTTTTTCCATCTTTCACTTCCGTTGAATGGAACTAAATCAAAGTAAATGTAACTCGAATTTGAATATTTTACGCCTAGCTCTTGCGTTTCAAAATTCATAGAGATTGTGTAATTATTTTATGAATGAATACTGCACACCCAAATATATAAACAGATGAACTTATAAACATGCCTAACTTCACAAACATACATACATACATATATATATATATATATATATATATATATATATATATATATATATATATATATATCGTAACTAAGGCCGGAAAAACATCGTATTCCACATCGGAAAAAGTATTAAAAAAATCTATAACTATATATATACATATACATATGTGTATATATGTGTGTGTGTGTGTGTCTGTGTGTGTGTGTGTGTTTAATTGTTTCAATAATCAATATTTTGATTATTTTAAACATATATGTATATGTAATCTGCAGATATATTACTTATATATATTATGTACAATATGTATATTATATATGTTATACAAAATATATATTATATATATTATTCTTGCATATTAGTAATTATATATATTATACAAATAAATACTTATTATTTTTTCTTAAATACTTAGACGTGTGTATCTATTATCTATCTATCTATCTATATATATATATATATATATATATACATATATGTGTGTGTGTATGTGTGTATTAGTATATATATATATATATATATATATATATATATATATATATATATATATATATATATATATATTATATGTATTTGTCTCTTTTTTTTTCATTTTTCTTAAACTTTTTCTTCTAGGGGATGGGACATCCAACCAGATGTCTGACATTTACCCCTATTTTAGTGAGTCCAACCAAGAGATCTTTTCAGGATTCTAGCCGTCCCTTTCAGTGCAATCGTTTGTATTTCACTTGCACTTGGTTCACCGGGTATGCTTGCTATGTACTTTTTAAAGTTCTTTTTCATAAGCCCAGTTGCTCCTATGATGACTGGTATAATTGAAACGTCTTTTAATTTCCAATTTCGTTTCATATCATACATAAGTCCTTGATATATATATATTATGTATATTTGTATTACTATATATATATATATATGCGTGCGTACATATATGTATGTGTACTTACAGCGTTGCATGTGGAATATTTAAAATACTTATTTCAAGTGAAAAAAAATGGAAGTAATAGTAAATTATTAAAAAGAAAACAAATCCATAAAAAATATTTAAAATGCAACTTTTTTCATCGTTTAAGAAAAAACAAAAAAGATAATTTAAGTTTTGTTGTACTAATTTGTTCAACTTACGCAAAAAAAGCATATTATACTGACATATAAGGCTATATATTGACTACATACATAGACTGCACTGATTTTTTTTTTCAATTAACATAAAAAAAACAACATTAATAGTTATAGATACTTGCAAACAATACGAAATAAACGGTTAATTCATAACTTAACCATATACAGTAGAACCCCGGGATACGGTTGCTTTAGGATACGATTTTTTTTCAGGTTACGATGTGGAATACGATGTTTTTCTGGCCCCTGGTTACGGTATCCCCCGCCTTACGGTGTTACTAATAATGTTATTTGATTATATAGATGTGCATTATACACTGTACTGTATTTTGTTACTAATTTTAATGTTGTATCCTGGGGTTCTATTGTACATAGGTTTAGATTGAGTTCGACAAAAGAAGGCTCAGTTTGGTACGTGTTGCGCGTAAGTACAAACTTCTATTTAAGTACTGGGTAGAAATGCACTCATGATTTCATGAAAACTTTGTAACTGCTGTTTGCGAAAGTTTTTTTTTTTTAATATTCGGTTATTTTACTATTGGAATCATAGATGCAAAGGAAAATCAACTTTATTTTATTAATATATACTAGCAGGATTTGTGGAAATTCTACAGTGGCATCTTTCATATGTAATATATTGTTACTCGGCACTCTGCGGACGTTCAGTATGAATGGAGACTCCGCCAGATTCTTGTAGCCTTTTTCATTAAAACTATAAAAGCATTTATCTCAGTAATCTGGTTAATGTAATGTCAGAACATATCTGGTTATTACGGTTTATCTTCAATATCCTTATATAGTCTGTGACATATTTCTATTGTATGGACGCCCGGCGCGAACGGAAACCCCAAGATATCATTATGCCATCTTTAGACAGAACAGATACTACCCTTAGATCCTAGCCATAAAACAATGAAAGTATATTTTAGTTTCATGTACGGTCCAAAAGCGACATCATTGTTATTTATTCAATTTTTTTTTACACTGCACCTTCGATGATCGAGAGATCCTATTTATCAAAAAAAAAAAAAAAGATAAAAGGTGATAAAATACTACGAACATTAAATTAGCGTATCTATATATTAATTTAATGTTTGTAGTATGTTATCACCTTCTATCCTGCTTTTTAATAAATAGGATCTCCCGATCAAATAATTTATAATAAGGAAAGCGTGACACATGTACGTATGTACGTTAAAGGTACTACGGTATTTAATATATATATATATATATATATATATATATATATATATATATATATATATATATATGATGAAAATAATGGAAATAGTATTCCGACAAAATAGAGAAAATAAAAAGGAACAAACCGTATTATGTGTTCATCAACGTTTCGTCTTTATTTCGAGACTTCCTCTGGATGAATGAGATTAAGAAACCAACAAATATACCAGTACAAAATATTTGAAAATGTTTCACGTGCACAGTGTGACGCAGTTCTATTTCAGAGAAACGGAAAATTGATGTTGGAAAGACTTCCAGAGGAAGTCTCGAAATAAAGACGAAACGTTGATGAACACATAATACGGTTTGTTCCTTTTTATTTTCTCTCTATATATGTGTATGTGTGTGTGTGTGTTTTGACATCGTCCAAATGCGTCGTTAATTCAGATCGTTAATTCACTACCCGCACAGCAGCAGCCGTATAGCATAATGGTTAGAAGCTGACTGTCGTTTGTGCGGTCAGGTTTCGATCCTGGCTTGAGGCAGTTGCCTGTCTAGCCACACTGATGAGCTGTGATATAGCGAAACAGTACTGTATAGCAACTTATCAAGGCCCAGAGGCAACTCAAGGATAAGTTATAATGTGCGAAACACCGTTGATATTAGTAGTGGGGAAACTTGGGTAAATTTTCATTATTTACAAGGACGACTTAACAAGAATTTGTTTACGTTACACTTGGAAACGGTCATGTTATAGTCAGCTTGGAAGCAGTCCAGTAGTATTGTGTTCCGAGAAGGAAAGAAACTTTGCTCGTGGAATTTTCGTTTTACGTACAGATAAAGAGTAAGAGAAATTAACTAATTACATCATTTCATAATTAATCATTCTACCTCAAATAATTAATTACAGAAAGGTGTAGAAAATAGATCACACCGTTGCGTTTACTTACATTTTATATGCAAGCATATTCACAGTTGTAATGAATGGAGTCGAAAGGGGAAGTGTATTGGCGTGTAGAAATAAGGATTGATAAAACCGACTGGTTAGTCTTGAAAACGAACAAGAACCTGAAATTGAATTGATTTAAATTTAACAAACTTGACAAAATCGCCATTAGTTGCTTGGGTTTTTTGTTTTTATTTTATTTTATGTTTTCATTTTTATATCGGGGTACGGTTTCCCGCTTGGAATAATAATTTATATCGATAAGAGAAATAAGTAACCATTTGGAGTTTGTTTTTCAACATTTTTTTTTTTCAGGTTTGTATTATTATTTATATATTTTAATTGCGACGATTAAGAGGCGAAGCCGAATTTAGTTCCCTCCCGTATCCTAGCATTCTTAATCGCCACCCCTAAGTGAGATCAAATTTAAGAGGTATTGATTTCTACCCCACCCCGAAAAATATGACACTAGGGTCCGAAAGTGTGATTGAAAAGTCAGAACTTCCGAGGAGGAACACTTTAACCCTGCATCCCCGCCGGCATTCTCTGGCAGAGGCACCTCAAGCTATTAGCAATAAACTAACTCCTTCTCAAAAGAAGAAGTCAAAGCCTGGGTAGGTGAATCCCCTAGAAGTGCACATAACCAGTATTGTACTGCAGTCAACGGGAACCAGGTTATTACAGGAATGGTATGTTGATTTTGGAGCCGAGAGACACCCCCTCGCTGAATTCAAACATTTTATTATCACAACGTTTCAGTCGAGGAAACCTCCTACCTTCTTCCGGTTTATTTTGAAGAACTCATGAATCTTTCTGTCGAACTCAGAAATCTGCACCGAATTTCGAACAGAACCTTTTTGTTTAATCCGCGGGACTAGCGTGGCCTTGTTCCGTAAGCTATGACTGGGTAGGAGTTCTAATTCATAATAGAATTTGGAGTGTCGCTCGCAATGAGGATTTGATCTTCAACCTCCAGAAGAGTGTCACTTACAACTGAATTTTACCAAATACTTTATTCACTATGCAGATTTCCAAGTTCGATAGAAACATTTCCGAATTCAACAAGATACACATGAAGAAGAACGAAGATTACATCAATCGAAACGTTATAAAAATGACACTCAAGATAAGAACAGTAGTCCAATTAATTCAAATAATATGAATAACCAATCCTCATCTCAAAAATTCGGAAATGTAATATCATATAGACTGTGTTTGTAAGAGAGATGTGTACGTAGTATGGTGATATATGAAAGTGAAACCTGGCCAATGGGAGTTGAGGATGTACGTTGCATGGGGAGAAATGATATGAGAATGATATGATTGCCTTATAATGTGAATTTTAAAGACCAGTGTAGATCTAACGAGATGGAGATTAAATCCGTACAGTGTAAGGGAAATGAGTGCAGAACCGGAGACTTCGATTTTATGGTCACGTAGAAAGAATGAATGAAAGTTCTTGAGTTATTAGATGTAGACCAGCTGGGGCAGCAGGTTCAGTTCACAGGGGAAGGTCAAACATATTATAAAAATGGACTTGAGAGAATGGAGCATATCTAAAGAGCTGGTCATTGATAGGTTTGACTGGAAGTCATTTTTCTTTTTTTTTTCATAAAAGTCGTTCAACACATGCCGGCATGTAAAACAGGGGTTAAACCGGTGGTGGTGGTGGTGGTGGTGGTGGTGGTGGTGGTGGTGGTGGTGGTGGTGGTGGTGGTGGTGACGACGACGACGCTGCTGCTGCTGCTGCTGCTGCTGCTGCTGCTGCTGCTGATGATGATGATGATGATGATGATGATGATGATGATGATGATGATGATGATGATGATGATGATGATGATGATGATTTGGGCTGCTGTTCTTATTTTGAGTGTTATTCACACAACGTTTCCGTCGCTGTCACGTCCGGCCTTCTTTAAGTGTATCTTGTCGAACTCGAGAATCTGCACGGAATTTCGAACGAAAATGCAGACGACACCCAAAAATACAATTTTGAATTACTTAGGACTTCTACTCAGTCATGGCTGACGGAACGAGAACATGCTACCTCCGCGGATCGAATAGAGGGTCCCGTTCGAAAATCAGTGAAATTTTCTAAAGTTCGACTGAACGAATCTAGAGTTCGACAATGATACATATGAGGAAGATCGGAGATGGCGTCGGCCGAAATATTGTGAAAATAACTCAAAATGAGAACAGTAGTCTGGAGAATCTAAATAATACGAATAATCAGTCCTCATCTGAAAAATCCAAGGCAAGATGATAAGTGTCTCGTCTCAGCTTATGCGTGATATAAAAATAATATTAAATCCTTGTTGAAAGAACACGTTCTTGTTCTGAATTAGGTTATCATACAAAGATAATGAAATATGAAAGTGAGCCTCTTTTCTTAAGAATAAAATACAAGATCTAATGTGATCCTATTTATTTTCTTTTACTTATTCATTTACTTGTAATATTATTCGTTGCTTTCATTTAATTATTTGTTAATTCCTATGTTTATGTCTTTGCGTTATCGATACACATTTTAAATAAATTAAAAAATTTTAAAAAAAAGAAAAAAAAACACAGAAAAAGACGTGGGTGCACTGTTGTTGAATTCAGTTATATTTGAATTTATTTTGCCGACTTTTCTAAAAACTAAAATCCAATTCTATTGTTACCTCCCTGGCGAATCACAGGAGGCGCGAAGAAACTATAGCGGCAACCAAACAACATCGTTATAGTACGGAAGTGGCCGCGCACACACACGCAAACACACGCGCGCGAGCGCGCGAACGCACTCACGCGCACGAGCGCACTCAAGCTCAAACAAACATACGCACACGTGTATACATCCCTCACACACATACACACACACACACACACACACATATATATATATAAATATATATTTATTTATATATATGATTAAAATTTTTATTATTATTATAATTATTAATAATAATAATAATAATAATAATAATAATAATAATAATAATAATAATAATAATCTTTACGTTTTACTCTTATATATATCGTACCTACCTTTAATATTTCTTAGTTATTTTTTTATCGTATTGTCCTATTCCTTAATTTTTGTTTCATATCTAAATGTTATTATACCAATTTTTTTTTTTTTATCAATATTTGTATTTTGTATAATTCTGGCCCCTCCTTTTCTGATGAAGAGCATTTAGCTTCCAAATGTCATGGCCTACACGGGTTTCTTTTTTCTTTATTTTTGCCTTCTTACTTTTCCTTATTGTTCTGCTGATATAATAAATTTATATATAACTTTTATTCTTCATCTTTCATTTAATATTATGGTTTTTGCTCCTCTTAATAGTGTTGAGCTTTTCTGATCTTGATAAGTTTTGCTTTTTTAAAGATTTACTCTTTGATAACATAATTATATATATATATATATATATATATATATATACATATATATATATATATATATATATATATATATATAAATATATATATATATATAAAATCAGATATATGTATATAATCATATTAATCACATATGTATATACATATTATCATATATATATATATATATATATATGTATATATTATCATGTGTGTGTGTGTGTGTGTGTGTGTGTGTGTGTTGGGACGATTAATTCGAATCAGAATAGGGAATCAGAAAAATCGCAACTCTTTTGGAGATATCTGAATCGGTATTGGAATCGGAAAAATCTGTGCCAATTTTCCGATGCCAAAAACGCTTCTTTGAATTGTCTTTTTTTATTTGATTTTGTTTAAAACAAAATTTTCCACTGATTGTCGTAATGATAAAAAAATAAAAATAAACATTTATTGATTTCAAATTAACCATATAGAACTGAAATCTATATTCATTTTTTATCTCTGAGAAAATATATGTACATGTAACATGCGTTTTAAAAAATAAAAACTCAACAGTTAAATATAAAAAGATTTCTAAAGAATCGGGAGCGGAATCAGTAATTGTATTGGAATCGGGCATTTAGTACGGAGTCGTTAATTGTACAGGTCTCGGGAAACGTATCGGAATCATTCTATCACTAATATATATATATATATATATATATATATATATATATATATATATATATATATATATATATATAGAGAGAGAGAGAGAGAGAGAGAGAGAGAAAGAGAGAGAGAGATAGATAGATATATAGAGAGAGGGCGAGAAAGAAAGAAAGACAGACAGAGGGAGGGAGAGAGAGAGAAAGAGAGAGAGAATAAATGACAAAAAGTTATGTTCCAAAATTCATGATGGAATATAACTTTTTCTCATTTATTCTCTATATTGCTCTGTAATTACATTGAGCTTTTTAAATAAGGATTGGTATATATTATAAGAAAATATATTTCTACATATATATATATATATATATATATATATATATATATATATATATATATATATAAAACTATTACCATACTAATTTTTAAATACCTAGAGACACTAGTGTTTCATCCTTTCGGGAATAATCACTGCAGGGAGTTTCGATTAACGCCGGTAGACAAAATTCGGACCTGGCCACGAAGCCATCTCTGATTGCATTAGCAAGGAAAAAGCAACAATGGCAATGTTAATCGCAAGAAATTAAGTTGAAATTTAAACATTTATTATTACATGTCGATACGTCTGTACAGAGTGATCTAATGATTATAACATCATGATCTAGTATGCCAGCTTAAGTAATCGACTTATATATACACGATTAACAAAAAGAACTTATAGCTCTTAAAAAAACCGTAAAGGTAGCGAAAAAATAAAAAATAACAGCGGTTCGAAGTTATTAATACCGCTAAAAAACAAAACAACAAAAAAAAGCACAACAACAAATCTTATATATAAAGAATATATTTGTAGTCATCGACATAGAGTCCTGTTTCGTTGTATCACAACTCATCAGTGCCGCTAGACTAGCACCTCTCCCAAGCCAAGGATCGAACCTTGGACCATCTTGCTAACAGTTGGCAGCTCTACTCCTCGACCACATAAGCGACGCCGTCCGAATGTCTATTTAAACAAACATCTGTCCGCCACTTGTAAAGTGCTCAAACCGCCTGTTTGTAAATATATATTTATATATATATATATATATATATATATATATATATGTATGTATGTATGTGTATATGTATGTATGTGTATATATATATATATATATATGCACACACATACACATATGTATATGTGTGTGTGCGCGTGCGCGTGTGCGTGTGTGTGTGCGTGTGTGTAAAAAAGTCCACGTATGCTTCTACAATAGTAATTTTGAGGTTATGTGGGGAGTTTTGAAGCGTTTTGAAGCGTGAACCGATGTTGTTTTCTTGTATTCAATATTTAATTTTTTTTTTTTTTTATATTTCACGCGGTCCCCCGCACTTGTTCACAAAAAAGTACAGCGATAAATTTTTTTATAAAGTATAGATTATTCCCTATAACTGCTAGTGTTATAAAAAATATGCATTAAAGAAAAGTAAATATACCTACTATTTACTATCACGTTTGTTAGCACAAAACATCGGGTTATTGATGGTTGATCGTATTTGAGCGTGACCGACCTTTGAGCTTTTCGGCCAGGGGTTTTATACATACATATATAATCTTTAGAATGTGAGAGAATATATAATATTATTTCCACAGCAAAACGATCATACAAGAGATGGCTTTCTTGGCTCTTGTCAGCTGCGACGTAGTATGTCTGTGGATATATATATATATATATATATATATATATATATATATATATATATATATATATATATATATATATGTATATATATATATATATATATATATATATATATACATACATATATATAGTAATTTATAAAATATATATGGCGATTAAGCTACACTGAATATTCGGCGTTTCATCCACTCTAGGATTCCCCCGAATATTCAGTGTAGCTTAATCGCCATATATATTTTATAAATTACTAACTAGCTCTACCTACGTATTGAGCACTTTTGAAGTAAATACTTAAAGTTTACGCATAAATCTATACTTTCGTATATTAATTTTATGTGAGTAAATGAAGTAGTTATATATATATATATATAAAGTTTTATATAGAGAGAAAAAGAGAGAAAACAGTGGCAGTGACTATATATACATAGGTGTGTGTGTGTGTGTGCGAGTGTGTGTGTATGTGTGTGTGTGTGTGTGCGCGCGCCCACGCGCGTGTGTGTGTGGTCATTTACATGCAGTACTATTTCGTTGTATCACAACTCATCAGTACGGCTATAGCACTTTTCCCTAGCCGGGAATTTAATATTCAGCAGTTCTACCCACGGGCCCATGGGATCGGTGCTCGCAAATGACCTCAAAAATGTCCATTTAAATAAACACTCGCCCACCGTTTTTACAGTGCTCGAGTTGCTTGTTTATTTACAAAACCAACAAACGGCC
>NC_136524.1:32196532-32201532 GCF_053919585.1 Euprymna scolopes | reverse complement strand
GTTTGAAACCGACGGTACCGATTACTTATCTCATCTAAACTTTCTGAAAATAAAAATACAAATATATATGCGTGTGTGTGTGTGTGTGTAAAATCTGTCGCAAAAAATCTATAGAAGAATTAACAGTGTATTTCATGCATATTTAATTCTATGTCAAATTTCTGATTTTTTTCTGATGAGTATATGCAAGAAAAAGTCTAATGTTGACATATAAGCAATGATTTTTTTTTTTTTTTTTTTTTTTTTTGCTTAACGAAACAGGTTCGTAAAATGGTATGGTAAAAGGTACTGAATGGTAAAATTGGATAGAACCTTGGAACTTGGAATGTAGCTTTACTGTTATTCGTTTATATATGATCTGGGGTTACATTTAACAGTTATTGAGCCTCTAAACTAAAAGGAATAGCATGCACAAAAGGTGAGATACAGATGAAAAAGCGTATTTTCCCAACTACATACACATGTATTAGAATTTACTTGAAAAAATAGTCACATGAATGCGTGAAAATTAATTTAGTTTTTAATTAGCAACGAAAACAGAAGCTAAATATCTCTAATACGATAAAACAGAGCCTAGTATATTAAAGTAGCTTTAAGCTAATTCTAAGAGAGACAAGTTTATAACAAGTTTATACCGAATCAGTTTACAACCATTTCGTAATTATCTCATTTCAAATTCGTCATTTAACAATACAACATTGTAAAATACCTTTTTTATTTTTGTTTTGTTTTTGTTTTTTGTTGTTTTTCTTCTTTTTTTTTTTTTTGCTCTAAGTTAGACAAGTTATACATCGGAAATAGGCTGTCTTTATAAAACATATATAGAAAAATATATATACACACATCTACACAAATTAAATGATCAAATAATAGACGAAAAACGGACTTCGTTGTCTGCATTATTAAATGCCGGATTCGAATTACAATGAATTCGAAAAGAAAATAATCTGATCCGTTACGAATTTTTATTCTTGAAATTAAGTTAAAAACACACACTCATGTATTCATACATATACGTACACATGCACAAACAGACACACACACATACACACAAACACACACACACACATCCATATATGTATACGTGTGTGTGCGCACGGGTGTGTGAATATATCTATATATACACTAGCATGCATGTCCGGTCATTAAATACGTTTGAATATATTTTTATTAATGCAGATTGCGTAGTCATCATATTATATTGGACCCAATATGATTTATAAAGTTTTTAAAAAAAACTGACTCGTGTGCGACCACTGAGAATCGAAACCAAAACGTTTAACTTACGATTGACTTTTTCCTTTGACGTTAATGACTGAGCAATGAAGACATGTTTGCTGCAAGGCTAAAAATAAAAACATTATTAAATGTATGTATAGCTATTACGTTATCCATGCATATTTGTAATGTCGTCGTTCGACCTTCACCTGGCAAATTTCATTTTTTTAATTTTCACACTTTTGCACCGATTTTAACCGGGGTAAAACCCAAATAAAAGTTTAACATGGGTTCGATTACCCTTTATATTAAGTTTCATGTATGTAGATTAAAAAGTAACAGAGGAGTTTAGTAGGCAAAATGTTTAGAACAAATATAAATATATATACGCATACATAAATATATATATAGAAAGAGGTTTGTGTTTATTATAACCTTTTTACGCAAATATTACGCAAGTATAAATCATGTAGAATATCTGCATGAATATAATTATGCGTAATAGTTAACTAAAGATAATCATTTCATAAAAAAAAAACTGTAAAAAAACTAATAAGAAATTATCTATAACATAAATCTCACCTATCTGGTTAAATGTATGTATGTATGTATGTATGTATGTATGTCTAAAACTTTCGACAGAGGCGACGGATTTTCACGAGATTAATACTTTTAAAAGAAAACAGTGCCCTTTGTATTTAGATATATAAGCTCAATATATATATATATATATATATATATATATATATATATATATATATATATATATATATATATATACATATTTATATATATATATTCATATATATATATCAATATATATATATATACGTATATATATACATCAATACATATATATACATACATGTATATATACACACACATATATATACCTATATATATATACATACATATAGAGAGACAGAAAGAGAGAGAGACAGACAGACAGACAGAGACAGAGACAGAGAGAGAGGCAGAAACAGAAAGAGCGAGAGAGAGAGAAAGGGAAGATGGATCCACATATATCTCTATTATAATTTACAGTATATTTTTCTGCTAAAAAAAAATTATACATTTGACAAGTAAAAATATCGGAAACATTAAACCTCGTAGATTTATAGGTGCATTATATATTTTTTTTTTTTTTTTAATTTTTGGAAGGCTTTTCGATTTTACTAAAAAAACTAATAAATTATAAAAATTAAGTTAAAATAATAATTTTCAACTTTCCGCATCCTTGTTGTTTATTCTTTATACTAACTCCACATGTATTTCGTATTTTCAGTATTCACTGCAACAATGCTGAAAACGCGAATAAAGTTTACTTTTAGTAATAATAATATACGTAAGAAAAAATTACTGTAACAGAAACTTTAATGCATCATTTACAGAGGAAATCATTCGATTTGCCAATTTCTTGAGACAATGAAACAGACATTTCTGTATAGCTTTCTAGCCACAAATAGATAATATATATATATATATATATATATATATATATATATATATATATATATATATATAGTGGTAACCACTTATCAAGGCCCGGAAACCACTAGAGAATAAGAGTTATTGCGCGTACAGTAATGGGATAGTCTCGTAGAATCGTTAGAACTGGAGATTTGATAAAGTGTCTTACTAAATGCAACGATTCATCAGGAATTTGTTTATGTTGGACTTGAAGACATCCAAGTTGTAGTCAGGTAGGAAACAAGCAAACGGAAGAGAGTTCCACACACACACACACACACACACACACATATATTTACACACTTACATATATATATCATATATATATATATATATATATATATATATATATATATATATATATATATATAGTATCATATGAAAGTTCAAAGAGGAAAGGCAACCAAAAATTTACTAAGCCATATCTTATTATAAATTTATTACAACACTATAGGCAATCGGGCATTTTCCGTCTGCCAATCCCAAATTTAAAATCCATATCAGGGTCCCCACTTTCAAAATTATTTTTTAAATGCCCTATTGCCTATAGGGTTGAAATAAATTTATAATAGGATATGGCGAACTAAATTTTCGATTATCTTTCTTCTTTTCACTTTTATTCTTTCTCTGTTACGCATTGAGCTCTCCTATTTTAAATTTGCCACACAAATTACTAAACAGAATATATAATATATATTGTACATATATATTATATATATAGTTAGTTATCATACCAAATATATATTACATATAGCTAGTTATACCAAATTACAAAGTTGACGCTCATAGTTTTTACTTATTTAGCAGACACAAAATTTTCACATGTCCGCCTAAAAAATATGAATTGATTCCATTTTTTTTTTTTTTTTTCGTATTTGGAATTATAATTATCACTGTACATACTCTGAAGGTGGAAACTCACTTTTAATGTACCTTACAATTTGAAATATAAGTTATGGAATGTATGCCTCAAGTATATATACTTTTTCATAAAATATACATATGGATCTAATATCATAACACACCATGTAAATATTCTTCCGGATTTTTCGAACATAAGTGATGATGCCATTTTATTTCCTTAAAGAGTTCATTTTTTTTTTTTACTTTTGTAAGGAGTATGTGCTGGAAATATTCATAATTAACATAATAATTATGATTGTGCCTGTGCTACCAAACAGATACTGTCAAGTGTTGGATATTTCGACATGCTGAAAAGAAATAAAAGATAAGACGAATAACATCATGGAATTTAGAATGTAGCGGTAGTAATATATATATATATATATATATATATATATATATATATATATACATATATACACTCGAAATCTCTTCGCCCGAATAACATTAAAACCACTGACTTTTTTTAATCATCGTATGTGCATTAGTGTTATCGTCAATTACCATGAAGTGCAAATAATTTCTTCAGGAAGGAAACCAGACTGAATTTTTGCTTGGTTGGTAAAAAAAAAAAAAAACACCCACGTCGAAGTTCGGGCATCATTTCAGTTTGTTTATACTTGAAATTCATTTTTTTTGTTATGTTTACGTGTTTATATGGAAGGAAATTTGTGTTATGGAAAGTTAACTGTGCTTGGTGGAAATATATATGGCTATTTAGGCGCATGGTCTGTTTTGTCTAATTGTAAATATTGTCATTATAACGTCTAAATCGAAAAATTAATTTTGCTTATGTACCTACCTTTTCAGATAAAAGTTGATTGTATTGAGACTATCATAGGTAGTGTGTGGCGGTCGTATTTAGATGTTTGCTACTAAGTGGACAGTCTATTTGCCTGGAAAGACTTATTTGTGCGAAGGAAAAGAATGAACATTGCACAAAAATCCAATGTCCACCTTTACATGTCTATTCGATTTTTACCAAGTGTTACAATTTGGATAAAATAAAAACAAAATAAAACATTAAAATCAAAATTATATAAATATAGATACATAATTACACACACGATATAATAAGAATATTCATATTTAAATGGACGTCTTCATATACGCATTTACAAATCCGTATATATTCTAACAGAAATCAGGGTAAACAGACACCAACAACACGCGAATAAAGTTTACTTCTAGTAATAATAATATACGTAAGAAAAAAATACTGCAACAGAAACTTTAATGTATCATTTGCAGAGGAAATCATTCGACTTGACAATTTCTTGAGACAATGAAACAGACATTTCTGTATAGCTTTCTAGACACAAATATATATATATATATATATATATATATATATATATATATATATATATATATATATATATATATATATATAGTGGTAACCACTTATC
>NC_136524.1:32186532-32189032 GCF_053919585.1 Euprymna scolopes | reverse complement strand
TTATTATTATTGTTTTTATTATTATCATCATCATCATCATCATTATTATTATTATTATTATTATTATTATTATTATTATTATTATTATTATTATTATTATTATTATTATTATTATTATTATTAAGAATAGCGAAATGGAGAATTAGCAGAAATATTCGCCTCATGCACAGACACAACACAAGCTATTAATGAACGCATATGCCGAGAGATGCGTGCGCGTTTCAAGGATGAGACGTGGTATTCGTAGTGTGCACACACGTAAAACAGACGATCACGAGCGTCGACAACTGCTAAGAGGAACGCGGCGTCTCCGATTCGCTGTCCCGCACCCTGAAAGAAGAAAGAAAGAGAGAAAAAAAGACAGAGATAGATCACGTGACCACCAAGGAAGCCAATGCTGCCGCCTGTCTATAGAATTGGTATTTATTTATTTATTTATTTATTTATTGCATTTCGTTATTCCTCCTACCAAACGTTAACTGCTGCGTGCTGCGGTTGGTAAACACCAACCAATCCATAATGTCTCCCGCTGAGATGTTTTTATGTATCGCCCTACTAAAGATTTGTTTCTTTTGTTTTTCGCAGAGGCTGTTTTCGCGCTTATTGGAATTCATTGGACGGTTCGTCCTGCGACGACTTAACAAAAAATCCTCAGAATCGGCCCTTAGCTATCGGTGCATCCAAAATCGGTGCCAACTACCTCCGGGGCAGAAACAAGTCTACCAAGAAGCCCCCCAATAGAGGTGGATTTAGCAAAGCTCTGGAGGCCTCATTAGTTTTAGTGTTTATCCTATTACTTAAAATAAACACATGACGCAAGTAATTCTATAGAATTTATATAAAATTGCTTTCAATAATGATCAGTATATTATACCGTTGCCGCTTTAGCTCACAAAAAGCTCACACTAGACTGGTGATTCTTAAGAATCGAAATTAAGTGCTAGTTATTCACAAAACCAGAGTCGGTGGGTGATTAATAGTAATTAAATGTCAAATTTTTACATTATCGCGAAAAAAAAAATCAGAAAATTGTATTATCTTCAAGGTTTCCGACGCGAGGTGAGTGGTTGCTTTAACTAAGTGAAAGGACGTCCTATATTGAAAGACAAAAATAAAATAAAAAATATGTACGATGTACGTACTCGTAGTTAAATGAAAGTATCATATTAAAAATCACGTACATTGATCAAGTAGTTTCATTTTTTAAATAAGAAAGTCATTTTTAAGTATGCCAATTCATAGGCATTATTACAACATGTCGTAATTATTGTTGAGTTACCTTCCCTTGTTTTTGTTTGTTTATTTGTTAGTTTTTTTTGATGTTTACGAAATGGTGGACAAAAAAAGTCGCTCTTAGGTTACTCATAAAGTTTGGTTTTCTTTATAAAAATATAACTACTTGACCAATATATGTGATTTTTTGGAATATGATATTTTCGTTTCGTACGTAGATCATAAAGATTTTTCTTTCTCTTTTAATATAACGGGAATTCTGGACAAGAATCGGGACGTCTTGATAAAAACCGGTCGTAAACATTTAGAAGTTAGAAGTTTAAAAAGCTATTTTATTTGGGCACCATTTTTAACGCCGGGTGTTCCAGATGTATGAAATTCTAAAAAAAGCTACCCGGATTGTAGGTATTTAAATCCGTGCACATTCATTAGTAAAATAATAAACTTGGTGAACAATTCAACATAAATCAATCAAACCTATAATATTTAAAGATAGTGATCGTACGACATTTAACCGATATCTATAACAAACGTTGCTTTTGCAACAACAGCCGGCAATCAAGACTGCTGTGAAAAGGATATTTCTCCAGAGAAAAATATTAGAGAAATGTTTTACCGGAAGCGGAAACTATAAACATTAAAATACGTTTTGCTAAATCTGTTACGGCTTTAAAAATCACTATATGAATAAAACCACTTTTTATTAATAGTGGAAGGTCCTGTCACTCCCTGAGAATGCATTGCTCAGTCATTAAAAGGCGTAAGGAAGCGGTAACAAGGCGGAGAATAAGGTAGTCTTAATTCTACCGTAATCAACATACGTTCGAGTGTAAATATCGTATTTGTTACGTTGTACAATAAACTTGTTATAAACTTACTCTGTGTCTTTAGTCTCATTATTTTATATTGATTATAGACCCACCTCTACCAAATAAACTTGTTATGAATCCTATATACAGTGCATGCAAAAATTATTTTCCGCCGAAATCGCCTCTCTTTAATGCGATGTTTAAATAGAAATTTTTACAGAGTATTCGTATGGCCTATACTGTTTTATAACGCTGAATAAAATCCAAAAACATATTCCTTTAAAAACATACAGGTGGAACAGAATCAAGTCCCCAATAGTCAACAATGTAATAATAAAATCAATTTTTATTTAAATATATAAGGACTTTTATTCTCTGCTGTCCTGACATTTACGCTTTATATAAACGTTAACTTAAACTGTGTTTCTCGTGGTTAACGGTGGCCGTGCGGTTTGTTC
>NC_136524.1:32144032-32176532 GCF_053919585.1 Euprymna scolopes | reverse complement strand
GAGGCTAATGGGGCGATAATTTAATGGGTCAGTTCTTTCGCCAGAGTTTTTGTAAACTGGTACCACAGAAGTAGTTTTCCAGCAGCCAAGAAAGCAAGATTCGTTAAGGCATTTGTTAAAGAGTTTAGAGAGAACAAGAGCAACCTCACTAGAGCATGTGTTAATAGTACAGCCAGGATGAGATCAGGTCCACATGCTTTTGAGATGTCTAGGGTTTTTTATAATATCATGTACTTGAGAAGCGGTGATTTTCAGATCACTTAGTGTGGTTTCTGTCCACAGAGGAAAATCAGGGAGGGAATGGCTTGCTGGATCCAAGGTAGAGTTTGAGGCAAACTGACGGGCAAGCATGTTAGCTTTCTCAGTTGCTGTGCAAACAACCTCATGATTGTTGGATAGTGGGGGTATTGTTGATTGGCCATTATTTACTACACTATTGTAGATTTTTCCAGAAACCACGAGTTCCTAATTTCTGCGCTTCGGTGCATTTCTTGGTGGTTTCAGTATATTCACTCTTAGCTGTTGCTACTTCTTTCTTAGCTTGGTACGATTGAATTGCAATCGTGAGAAGTGGTTGGGGGAGTACCCGAAAGCACCGTAATTTCTTAGGAGGCCCAGGCACTATGATTGGGCCAAAAAGAGTGAACAATTGTGATAAGTTCAAATCAAATTACTCAACTTTTAACTATGACGGAAGTAATATTTGTTTTTAACCTTAACCTTCACACTTCTCGCATTCATAATTTCTTCAGTATTTTTTGTGGCGTCACCTCGCATGCAGTACCAGAGGGGGACCACGCATGCGCGATTATTATTATTATTATTATTATTATTATTATTATTATTATTATTACTCATTAGTAATAGTCACACATGCCAACATGGAAGATTTCTCTTTGAGACTAACTTGTCGGGATCTCTGGAGCCTGAATGACAAGTCTGCCCAGGTTTCCAGTACTATCTACCTCTTACGATAAGTTTTGCAGATAAATTTGCATCATCGCAAGAACCGCTTATTATTGATTTTTTATTTGCAACAACCATTGGTCTTTAATGGAATTTGGGTGGAAAAAAGCCTCCCCAAAGTCCCAATCGTCTTTGCACTAAACCAGCGGAGGTCTGACTAGTACTTTCACTCCTCGCGTTTTCCATCTTCCTTGACGCTCCTCACTTATTCGGTGTGGCACAAGTTTATGGTAACACACACAAGAAAAAAGAACAAAAAAAAAACAGGGGGGAATTAAGTCATAATTATACAGTTGTTGCTATTATTATTATTATTAGTAGTAGTAGTAGTAGTAGTAGTAGTAGTAGTAGTAGTAGTAGTAGTAGTAGTATTGGCACACAAGGAGTATTCACACAGGTCATAAAAGATCTCTCTTTGAGAACAATTTGTAGTGTTCCCTGAAAGCTGAGTGGCATCAAGTCTCCCCAGATTTCCAATACTCTCCACCTCTTTCGATAAAATGTGCAAATGAATTTTTATTATCACAACAGCCACTTACCATTGATTTCTCAATAGTAGCAGCCATTGGTCTCCACTGTAGTTTGAGGTACAAGAAACCTCCCCAAGGTACCAGTTTTCTTGGCATTTGTCCAGCGGGGAGTCTGGTCAGCGTTTCTCCTCAATCTTTCCCTCCTTATTGAGCCTTCCCTGCTATTTGAAATCATTCTTTGGGGAGGGGCGGTGTAATGGGAAAGGGGATGGAGAACTTATAGATATGCAGCTTCAATGTTCTTGGTTCCATGTAGCGCTTCATGTTTTGTCTCTGCAGTAGCTCGTCTGGCCCGCACATGTGGCTCGTGTATTAGTCTCCACATTCAAGGTTTTTCCTTAATATTTCATGTTTTCATTATTGTTATGCGTTGTATCTTTCCAGCCATTCCTCTGATTCCAATTTCTCCCATTTTCTTCTCAAAGTTTTTGGCATTGTTTCTAGTGCTCCTACTATCATGGGTATTATTTTGATTTTCTTCATCCTCCATATCCCTTTCAGTTCTCTTGCTAGCTTTGTTTATTTGCTCTGTTTCTCCTTTTCTTTGATATTCACCCTTTGGTCAGCTGGGACAGCAAAATCTACGATTTGACAGGATTTTTCTTTCTTCTTAATTATTACGACATCCGGTCTTATTGCTTGGATGGGTTTATTTTGTGATTCTCGTGTTCAAGTACTATTGCTGGCTTATGCTTGACCATTTGTCTGTGCGTTCGAGATGCAGTTGTTTGCACACTTTCCTGTGTACTGCTCTTCCACTTGTGCTTTTTCTTGTATTCCTTTTGAGCCAGTTTGCTATATTCACTAACTATATGGTTTATCGTTTCGTCTCTTTGTCCACACAGTCTGCATTTACTGTGTTTTTTTTTCTTGTGTGTGTTGTCGATCTTTGCTTTGATGTGGTTGGTTCTTATCGAGTTACCTTGTGCTGCAGTTAATAGGGATTCCGTTTCTCGGCTTACGTGTCTTTTCGGATCCATGCCCAAGTGTTTTCGTTATTTTCATCTGTTGTCATTCTAATGAATCTTCCATGCAGTTGTTTTATTTTCTTGTCTTATCCTTTATCTCTCTGTTTTCAGTTTTATTGATTTTTTTTTTCAGTGTCTCCCGCTGCCATGATTATCCTTTCAGTGTTTTGCATTTTGTATTTTTCTAATTCTTGTTTTGTGTAATTCACACAGAGTCGGTGAACATCGTCCTTCGGGTGTAGTGTGTTGTGCATTGTCATGAGTTTCCTGGTCTTCTGATCGAGCTGTCTCGGTTCTTCTTTAGTTCACCCTACGTACGGTCTAGAGTATCTTACTAGTGATACTCCCCATGTATTTATAATTTTTATTGGGTTTCTGCTACATGATTTAGTTTTCAAAAGTTTTCTTGATCTCCTGGGGTATTCTTTCCAATTTTCTCTTTCATTTCTGTTGCTTTGATGGTGTCTGCTTCCAGAACTCCCAAGTATTTATAGGCCTCTTGTTCCCCTAGTGCCCTCATCTTCGTTTGGTTGGGTAGTTCCATGCTTTCTATCCTCTCTAATTTTCCCTTTCTTTTAACTAGTAGTGCGCACTTCTCCATGCCAAATTCCATTTGGATATCCTGGCTGAAGATCCTGGTAGTGTTTATTAATGTTTCTAGTTCCTTTTCGGTCCTTGCGAAAAGTTTCAGATCGTTCATGTACATCAGGTGTTTCATTGTTTCCTCTGTATTAGAGAACTTGTATCTGGCTTGGCGCTTTCTTAGCATATTGTTCAAGGGCATCATGGCTATGATGAACAGTAATGGTGTTAGTGAATCTTCTTGGAATATGCCTCTTTGTATGTTAATTTCTGTTGTGGGTGGTCTATCAGCTGTCAGTTCCAGTCTCCATGTTCTCATTGCATTTTTCTATCACATTATTTTATACATTTTTAGGCATTCTATTATTCATGCTGGGGGATTCTGTCGAACGCCTTTTTGTAATCGATCCATGCCATGGCTAAATTCCTTCTTCTTCTTTTTACCCTTTTAGAATCTTTTCATCTATGATAAGCAGATCATGTGTTCCTCTTTTTCCTTTTTGGCATCCTTTCTGCTCATAGGACAGAAGTCCCCGATTATTCAGAGAGTTGTAGATTTGTTCCCTCAGTTGTGTTGTAAATATTTTCCACATAGTGGGTAAGCACGTGATAGGCCTATAGTTGCTGGGGGCGGTTCTTTTCTTTTTGTCATTCTGTATTTGTGTGTTTTTTTGTCTTTTGTCATCCATTCTGATACGTTTGTTTCCTGTATATATTTTTTCATGTTTTGAGCTAGTCTTTCGTATAGTCTTACCTTTTTTTTAAATGCTGAGTTGTACAATTATCTTCGGCAAAACCTAAGCAGGGGTTCAGCTCATCATATATAGATAAATAAGCAATCGTTATCCAATCTATTTAATCAGATGTTTGATTTGCAAGATGATTTTGTAAAACAGATTTTAATAATTACAAAGCAACATCAGTGGAAAAGAAATTCTTTAGGCCATGGCATTTCAAAGCTAAATGCTTCTCACCATATGCGACTTTATCATCTGAATATCCAAAAGAAGGTCGGAGGTTACATCGATCGAAACGTTGGGAAAATAACATTTAAGATTTAAAAAAACAAGCTAGAATAATCCAAATCATACGGAAATGTTATTGTTAGTATTGTCTATTAAATAATTCATTAAAATGGCCGTATTGTTTGATAAGAAACCGAAATGCATTGCAGTGGAATAAATTTGATGATAGTATATATTACGTAATTTGATTATAGTAGACCTTACGTAATCAGTAAATTAGTATAAGTAAGTAAATTATTGAAATTAGGAGCATGACAGATTTTTCTAAAAACAAAAACCAAATGTAATTTAGTTCACTTAGTACATTTTTGCTACTAACACATTTAAATAAATAAATAAATAAATAGAAAATAATTGCACTCTATTTAATTTAATAAGTTTTTTTTTAACATATTTCCAAAATGAGATTTTTTTTTAATTTCAGCGGTCGTTTCTATGTAAATCGCTCCAGGCAAGATATGGGGGCACTTGATATGAGAAGCTAACGAAAAAGAAGAAAAACACTACATCAAAGTCAAAAAACAGCCAACGATTAGTATTAAATGGATAGATTACAACCCCAAAACCAGTAATTCTTTCTCCTTTGTCAGAAACATTGCCCACAGAATGTGAGGACTAAAGGACAAAATAAGAAAGTCGGAGTTACAATGCTGTCGAAAGTAAATTCAATGATCAATTTTCTGCTTTTCTAGTTAGATGGGCAGATTGTGGGCCAGAAAACAGTAATTCTTCTCCCTTTGTCGAAAACATTGTTAATAAAATGTGAGAACTAAAGGACAAAATAAGGGATGAAGGAGTTCTGCAGAAAGTAAGTACAAAGTCCATGTTCCACCCGTATAAAGTGCTTGTGGACGCCTATCATGGAAAGGCGTCACTATGTAGTGGCAGTTATTTTTGTGTGCGCGCGTAAATGTTTATGAACGCAATGCAACGGCACTTAATTGAAGGATAACACTTAGCGTAGCCATAGTGACCAGAGAACTACTGCTGTCAATTGCATCGAGGCTTGTGACGTGCGCAACGTCAATGCTGATAAACTTAGCAGCATTTGAAATGGAATAACGGAATTGCAGAATGATTATTTTAAGTCATCCACTGATAGCTTTACAACTAAGGGTACGCAAAGTTTTTTTTTGTTTTGTTTTTTTTTAAAATAGGCATCACTACATTATCAAGGCCAAGAGGCCACTCAAGGATAAGGGTTAAAGAGTGTACAGTAGAAATTGGACAATATAATAATCATTAGTAATGAAAATTTGGTAAATTTGATAACTTATATGGAACGGCTCATCAAGAACTTATTTACGTTAGACTTGAAGATAACCATATTGTAGTCAGCCGGAAAGCAGGAAAACGGAAGACAATTCCACAGGCGTGCAGTTCTAAGAAAGAAGCTTTGTTCATGGAATCTACGTTTAGGTTTAGGTACAGATAAAGAGTGGGGGGAATTATTGATAGCGTTTACAGCTAGACGAGTGTTTCTTGTGAAAGTTTGGCGAGGGGGGACCATAGATTGAAGCTCAGTCGAACACTTTCCATGAAAATAACGATACATCAGAGACAAACTCGCAACATCTCTTCTGTGAGACGGAGGTTGCAAGGAAGAGAAAAGGACATCTCCTACGAGGCTACGAAGTCTATTTTGAACTCTATCAAGGCAGGCCAAGTCCTTTCTAGCAGCTCCTGCCCAGATGTGGCAACAGTATTCCATCCTTGGACGTACCTGGCTCTTATATAGATAGAGAATAGCATCAGCAGTGAGATATCTACCGGATCGATAGAAAGATCCCACCATTTTTCCAGCGGCCTTGGCAACAGATTTGATGTACGTGTTCCATTTAAGATCAGGAGTAAAAGTCAAGCCAAGAAGCTTGTCAAAACTTGAGGCCTCCTGAAGACGAGAGCCATTCATTTCAATTGATGCCAGATGTTGATCAGAATGTTGATGATGTAAAGAGAGAAGCTTGGTTTTAGATGCATTAAAAGTAACCAGCCACTCCTTACCCCATTGTACTACGTGCTTAAGATCAGAGGAGAGAGAATTGGAGAGAACTTGGTCGTTTACTGTCTTAGATGTGGTACCATAAATGGTAGTGTCGTCAGCATAGATGTCTACAAATGATGTAAGGATGTGATTTGGAAGATCATTAATGTAGATCAGGAAAAGAGTTGGGCCCAGGATGGACCCCTGAGGGACACCGGCATTAATACTGTAAGCTTCTGATTTTTGCCCCTCAACTACTACTCTTATGAACCTATCAGAAAGAAATGATTTAATAATTGAGAAGACATTTCCAGCAATACCATAGCTAGAGATCTTATGAAGTAAACCTTTATGCCATACCCTATCAAAGGCCTTAGATATGTCAAGAGCAATTGCCCTAGAAAAGTTGCCTCCGTCGAGAGATTTGCTAATCCTATGAGATATAACTGTAAGCATATCTGCTGTAGATCTAGCAGAACGGAAACCATATTGAGTGTCACTAAGAAGGTTATTTTTGTTGAGATGGTTGATTACTTCTGTATTTAACACAGATTCCAGCAACTTACTCATGACGCACAGGAGACTTATTGGCCTGTACTGAGAGGGGGATGAGCGATCACCTGAATTCTTAAATACAGGGCATACTGATGAAATTTTCCAGGGAGATGGGAAACTATTCTCCTTAAGACAACGTTTAAACAGTTTTGTAATATGGGCGCTAGTTCAGGTTGAAGTTTTTTGAGTACTATAATTGGAATACCGTCAGGACCAGTTGCTTTACTGGAATCAAGGTTTTTGATTAGCTTGACAACATCACGTACAGATATACGTATATCACATAGTTGGTCTTTGCATCTATTATTTTCGTTTTAATTTTCTGGATTTTTTTAGATTAGTCTTCATAATTTGTGTATTCATTTTTTTTTTTTTTTTTGCGGACTGTTATCTTCATCTTAATAGTTGCTATTTGTCGACAAAGTTTCGGCCAACTCATCGTCTGGCTTTCTTCAAGTGGTTAACCGCGACGAGAAAGGAATGTTTAGCCTTGTAACTGTATCCCGAGTAATTACTTCTTTCCATAGTTCGGGGCAATGGCACAGTGGATAGAGGCATCGAGTCTCTACGGTTCAGGATGAGCATTGTCTGAAGATAGCGGTTCCAATCCTACCAAAAATAGGCTATGTATGTATTTGGCCAAAACCTGGTGAAACAACAACAACTATGGAAGGCAGTAATTATTGAAAATGCAGTTACAAGACTCAGCATTCTTATCCCGTCGCGGTTAACCACCTGTACAAGGTCAGATAATGAGTTGGCCTAAACGTGGTGAAACAACGGCAACTATGAAGATGAAAATAACAGTCCGAAAGAAATGAATACGCAAGTTTGCCTTTGTTAACCTGGTTATATGTAGAAGAGCGAAATGAAGTAATATCGATTAGAAATAAGTTGTGTTTCGAAGAATAAACACCCGGTGCGTATAGGCTCCGTTATATAATTTTAAGAGAAAAGTGTTCTGAAAACACTTGTGTATACTATGTACGCATTTTGGGAAAATTATAGTGAATTAAAATTATCAGGTACGACAGTGTTTGATTAATATTAATCTGTTAATCTCATATCACGGAATGCCGCGAATGCAAAACGTAAGCGTGTGTAATGAATGAAAGTACTACGTATCACCTTGATGTTTTATTCTCTTAAAAGTCGATACTTTATGAGACAAAAATAAATACGTAGCTTAACAGGAATCAATTCCATTACAGGATTTATGTTTCGAAAAGTATAATATAAGATGTATTAAAATAAATAAAAATGTATATTTATGTTAGAATAATATAAGCGACTATTTAGGAATAATTGTCTCATTGACTTCAAAAGCTGTTTAGTGTTTGTTGAATGTAGTCTGCTTATCTGTTATTTTGGTGATTAGGAATATAAATGAAAATTTGAAGCAGCTAATCAAAATCTTTATTAGAAAGAAAAAAATGGTGTAGTTAGAGGGAGCATTCCATGTATGTCGAATATGTAGATCAGCTAACATATAAGAGAGTGAACGAACCATGAATTAACATTAATATATATGTGGTATAAAGCACTCTCCTTGATGAGTATGGGTGGAGGTAGTAGTAGATCTGATCATAAGATGAAAGTACCTCCAACATTTTGGATAGAAGACTATCGTAAAGGATAATTCCGATAATTTGTTAAAACGCTTATCAATAATTGGCCTAAATAGATGCGAAAGCAGGTCTGATTTCAAATAGAAAGCTATAACAGCCAATGAAATAGAGGAAATATCACTTTGCTTAATGTCCTCCTAAACACATGCACGTAGAATTTTCCTCCTATACAGATCGTCACAAAAAGTGCCCTTTTTTTGTCACGCTGCAAAAATGTTTATTTCATTGACCTTCGGTCTTAGTCCGCATATCGACCTTTCGTAACCTCAAACCAATGTATTCTCTTTATTCTTACGTGGTTGCTTTAAAATGGCGACATATAATAAAAGTGACAGTTAAAAACACATCTGAAACCAACTGGCATATCCGACATTCAACATATCACAATAATATATAATGTTAGTAGAAAAAGGCCCACACAGTACAAAATATCTGGAGACAATTGCTGACTCCAAAACTTCAAGAAGGCGTTTCTCTCAGCGAGAACGACCAATGCGATAAACTCTAATGAGTAAATATCTGTATTATATTCTTTTGGTTTATCTTTTCGTCTGTTTCGCTTTTTTTTTTAACTACTGGGTCGATCTGGCTGAAATTTCGTACGGACTTTTATTATGATGAGGTGCAGCGAACCAAGTATTATGGTATCTGTCTAATGTACAGTTAACAATTAAGAGGGATTAGTCACCACAATACCATATTTACTCAAGGGGCTATCTTGGAAACTATTGGTCAATCTGTTTGAAATTTTTCATGGACTAAGTATTATGGTATTCGATGCACAGTAAATTTTGATTTATAAAAAAACAATGCACAACTTTAACTATACTCAACCATGAATTTGGCATAAAATACTCATTCTAACTCAACGGGTTATAATTTTGTCTGCTTTTAATGGACTAAAAATCAAGTCATTTAATATTAGTTTCATTAGTTTCCTGATTCTGTGATGCAGCAACCTGAATCATTCTTTTCTCTATTTTATTCAGAACCCAGAGTATCTTACTCGGGATACTGCCCAAATGTGCATTCTTCATTTTATAGGATTTTTACTATACAATTGCGTTTAAAAGTACTTTCACGTTCACGGCAATTTTATTTGAATATTTTATTATTTATTATTTCATTTTCCATTCCATAATTGGCTTGATGGTGCTTCGTATATATGTATAAGTGTCTGCATTCGTTTATCGTCTAGATGGCAAATAGATATAGATGTTATATATACGGGTTTGAAACATCGGTAGGTGCATTTGGTTTAATGTGTATGTATACGTAACTATATATACGCGTTACCTACACACAGTTCAAACATTTCAAAATACAACCGCCAGATACAACGCGCGGCTCTATACAAACAGACTTCTTGCTCTAAATTTACAACATGGCAAGGAAGAAGAAAAGGAAAAAAAAGAAACAAAACAACACACTGAAGGTGGAGTATACCTCCGAAATATATTTGTGATAAATTTCAAACAAGTAAAATATTTGTTTATTTTCCTAATATTACGTTGTGATTTGGCTTTCAAGCACACTAGATGCGTATTTTATTTTATTCAAATTAGAACAACGTTTCTATTGAACTCTCATTCTTGACGATATATATATATATATATATATATATATATATATATATATATATATATATATATATATATATATAGTTTTTGTTGTTTATTTTTTAAACGATATTAAGTTTAATGTCTCCGCCTCAGAGATCCGGTGTTTTTCTTAGAAAGTCGTTCATTTTTTATTTGGGCGTATTTTATTTATTTATTTATTTATTTATTATTTTTAAAAACAGTAATGTAGAAGAGGGGTAGGACTTCGAAACACCCGTATCCGTAGATTACTGTTTTTAAAAATAATAAATAGATAAATAAATATATATATATATATATATATATATATATATATATATATATATATATATATATATATATATATTTTCTTCTTAGATCTTTTTTATTTATAGTTATGTCTCGGAAGTAGAATGAAAAGCACATCTTATTTTTATTTTATTAATATTATTATTTTTTTCCTTGTACACATTTTTGTGAATTATTCCATGGATTTCTGCCTTTGGATTATTATGGACCATTTTCTTCCAATTACGGGATTTCCTTGGATTTTACTTGTACAAATGGAAATTCTTTTAACTTTCTTGAAGTTTTACATTTGGATTTTACCGTCACTGGATGTTTTATCTTCCACCAGACTATCCATTCATGTGTAATCACCTTTTTCTTTACCATATTCCCTCTGCTTAACTTATTTTGTTTTCAAGTAAGATCTTTGACTTACTTGTTTCATCAAATACTTCTGCATGCAAAATCCGATCCCGCATTTTGCTAATTCCTACCCTCTGATGAGAAGGAGAGTATTTCTTCGAAACTCCGCGGATTAAGGACTATCCATTTATCTAGTGTTTCCTTTTCAGATTAAATATGTCTTTAACTCATTTCAAAGTGTTTTTTAACATATTTTATTAACTGTTTGCTCATATATATATATATATATATATATATATATATATATATATATATATATATATATATATATATATATATATATATATATATTGATCTCTAGTGGTTATGTCAACGAATGTATAACATTTATTGGACTGTTCAAAAGATACCCAGATTGCAAAACATTGAAGGGGACAATACCTTCTCGTTCGATTGGTTCCATTCAACCGGTTCTTGGTTCACTTTCTTGTTTGGACTAACAGACCCAGAATAAAGATTTTCAACTTTTCCGAAGACAAATATTAACACAGAAAAACTCGATAAAATAATATTTACACTTCTTTATTCCGGTATTCCCTTTCTTCTCAAAGTTGCAAGCACCGTTCTTATTCACATTTCCAGTCTGTGGAATTCAACACGCGCCCTAATCGTTCGGAGAAACCCAACTTCTCTTGACAGCTCCAAAAACCCAATTCAAATAATCCCCCCCCACTGTTTATCTGTGCCTAAACCTAAACGTAGATTCCATGAACAAAGCTTCTTTTTTAGAACTGCACGCCTGTGGAATTGTCTTCCGTTTACCTGCTTTCCGACTGACTACAATCTGATTGTTTTCAAGTCCAACGTAAACAAATTCTTGATGAGCCGTCCCACTTAAGTTGATAAATTTACCGAATTTCCATTACTAACGATTACTATGTTGTCCAATTTATTACTGTACACTCTTAACACTTATCCTCGAGTGGTCTCTGGGCCTTGCACAAGAGTGACATTCAAATGATTCTTCTGGGTTCCACGGTTTGTATTATTTGTATTGGACATTTTTCATATTGTGGTATTTGTGGCAAGACCGAGTTCAGAATTGTTTTACCTGTGATTCTGACGCAGGGATAGTGCATACCTTTCATGTATGTGGGAGGTATCCTGCGCTATCACACCTACATAAAGGATTGAAACATTAATATCTAATTAGCATAAGTCCGTTTCTCTATTCTAAATTTAAGAGGATATTTTGAAAACAGCTTCTCCTCCCAAATTTACGCGTGAATTTGTAATGTGGATCAATATGGTACTGTTAGTTACTGTTTCCCTACTTTTGGGGGCAATATTCTAGAACCATTTCAATTTTAAACACTAACGGAAACCAGATTAAGATATAAAAAAATATTCTTTTGATCAGGAGATTATTTACCGTTCGCTCGCCACGTGTGTAGAACGTTCTTAAAATATGAAAGATATGTGATTTGTCGGGGTTTTCACCACTCTGGTTTATTATTATTATTATTATTATTATTATTATTATTATTATTATTATTATTATTATTATTATTGGCTCACAAGGAGCTTTCATACCGGTCATAAAGGATCTCTCCTTAGAAACAACGTTTGGTGTTCCTTGGAATCTGGGTGACAACAAGTCTCCCCAGTTTTCCAGTACTCTCCACCTCTTGATATCATTTGCAAATGAATTTGCATTATCGCAAAAGGCGGTTACCATTGATTTCTCGAAAGTAACGGTCATTGGTATCCATTGGAATTTATGGCAATAAATCTCCCAAAGGTCCCAGTTCTCTTCACACTTGTCCAGCGGAGATCTGGTCAGAGCTCTCTCCTCGGTCATTCCATCCTCCTTAACCCTTCTCGGCTATTTGACATCATTTTTTTTTTGGGGGGGGGGTAGTGGTTATTGGGTATTGGGGGACATGATAGAGAACTTATGGATATGCATCTTCAATGTTCTTAGTTCCATGTAACGCTACTTCATGTTTTGTCTCTGCAGCAATTCGTACGTAAATATGTAAGGTTATGAATCATCATCATAATCATCACCATTATTATTATTATTATTATTATTATTATTATTATTATTATTATGAAACAGATTTTTCAAACACGTTAACCTCAGTCTTTGAGAAGAACTTGTAGTGTTCCCTGGAGTCTGAATAACAGCATGTCTCCTCAGATTTCCAGTACTTATAACCTCTTTCAATAACCTTTGAATATTTTTTTGCATTATCGCAATAGCCTTAGACATTGATTTCTCGTTGGTAGCGACCATTGATTTTGACTGGAATTTGGGTGGAAAACAAGCCTCCCTAATATCCCAATCATCTTCGCACAATCCAGTGGAGGTCTGGTTTTCTTTCCTATGTTTTTTTATCCTCCTTGATCGTTCTCACTTATTTGATGCATTATTATTATTATTATTATTATTATTATTATTATTATTATTATTATTATTATTATTATTATTATTTATTTTTACTATTATTATAATTATTTTTTTTCTATTATTATTATTAATGTTATTATTATTATTCTCATTGTTCTAGTCATTATTATTATTATTATTATTATTATTGTTGTTGTTGTTATTATTATTTATTTTTATTATTATTATAATTATTGTTATTATTATAATTATTTTTATTTCTATTATTATTATTAATGTTATTATTATTATTCTCATTGTTCTCGTCATTATTATTATTATTATTATTATTGTTATTTTTATTGTTATTATTGTTATTATTGTTATTATTATTATTGTTATTTTTATTATCATTATTTATTTTTATTATTATTATTATAATTATTTTTATTATTATTATAATTATTGTTATTTCTATTAATATTATTAATGTTATTATTATTCTCATTGTTCTCGTCATTATTATTATTATTATTATTATTATTATTATTATTATTATTATTATTAGAACCTAAAAGCAGACGCCATCCATCAGCACACATTACTGACGTAGATTACGTAGACGATATTGCCCTGTTCGTGAATAACACTGCTGACACGCAAACACTAGTACGTGAACTAGAAAAGTATGCAAATGTCATTGGTTTTTACATTAATGCGGATAATAAAAAGTTTATGATTTTCTATTCGGAGGGTGGGATAAAGGTTCTAGATAGTCACTGAGTTTACGTCCCTGGGCAGCAACATAGGTTCCACGAAGAGATATCGAAATTTGAGTCTCAAATGCAAGGCCTGCATTGGATAAGCCTCGGTCAGCATTGATTTCAAGACTAACTGACAAACTGAAAAGGCAATTCTTCACAGCAGTGGTGGAGTCTGCCCTTGTTAACAGTGCTACAACCAGGACACTCACCAAAAGTTTGAAAAGAAAGCTAGATGGCACTTATACCCATATGCTACGAACAGTGGTAAACATATTTTGGCAAAATCATCCCACGAAGCAGCAACTTTATAGTAACCTACCTACCATATCTATTACCATCAAAGAGCTAGGTTTACGATTTGCGGGTCACTTCCAGAGGAGTAAGTAAGAGCTGGCGAGAAACGTGTTGATGTGGACTCCATAGCACGGGCGCACGATCACAGAACGACTTAGATTCAAATCCATCCGGTAAGATGCACATGGCGCCTTCTGTGATCTTAAAGACGTCGTGTTGGGGGGTAATTCTGTGGTAAATTATGGAGGTTCCTAGCGTACTTTAAACACTTATAGCCTATATTTATTGTTTTGTTTTAACGCAAATAGGTCACTAAGCTTAACCAACTGTTTTCGCATCATTTCCGCCAAATTTATTTTCTTACAGGTACATATATTTACAAAAAATTTCTCTGAAAAAAGTTCTTACACATTTCTATGAAATTTCTGTTTTACAATTTTTACTGTTTATTATTTTAAGAAGAAAACGCTCTTTCAATATTGTTTCTTTTTTTTATAACCATTTACATGTTTACATCGTATCGTACAGGTGAGTACAGGAATTTAGTTCCTTTAAGTGATAGATGGTCCGAGAGTATTTCGCCACCTAAACTCCAGCATTGCTAATAAAACTACCATACCCTGAACCATACCCTGCCCGCCAGGGTAGTATGCACGAGTCCACCGACACTACAATCACCAAATGTTTCTATTCGGTCATTTTTGGACAATCCACCACCGATCACAAAATGGGGTGTCTATTCTGAAAGCCGTTCTATCATGAGGAGATTAAGGGTTGGGGAAAAAAAACAGCAACCGCAACCGTACTTTAATTTTTTCCTGTGTGTGGGAAGGCTACCACCGGGCAACGCCAGTTAACGGGTCCAGCTGGTTAATAATAAAAACATTGCTTTAATCGAGAAATTCTTTTTCAATGAGTGGGGACAGAATAGACTAAGTGTAGCATAAGATCAGATACTGCACTTTGTTTCTTAACAAGAAAAGGCCACGAAAAATAATATCAGTTTACTCCTAGCTGAGAGAGCAATTAGAGTTTCACGACTACAGTATTAGTACTACATAGTTTGTTTTGTCTAATTTACGATATAGCAACCCTTTTCTGTGGTATTTAATGCCAAAACTCACTACATATTGTGATATCTCTTGGAAATGGATATGTTCGTTTGAAATAGCTGAGTGGTATTAGTAATCGAGTAATAGAATCTAATAAGTCGTTTTAATGAACGGTTGTTCGCGGTTGAAACTGGTAATATGCTAAAATTTTAGGCATTTGGCATATCTTTCAACGTCTCTTCCAAGCTGCTATACTCGTCCGTATTTATAGTTTACACCAGCCAATCATATTCTGCACGTTAAAATTGCGAATTCTTTTCTCACACTATTACAACAGTGATCATATATTATTATTATTATTATTATTATTATTATTATTATTATTATTATTATTATTATTATTATTATTATTATTATATTCGAAAAGGAGCCTACATCAAAGAGAGGTCATTGTGACAATCTCTGGCCAGATTGGCATTAAAAAAGTCAAATTTTGCGAATTTTGGAGTCAATTTGGTCTTCAAAAATTATACTTGACTTATTATTTTTTTATATGTCCCGGAAGTTTGTTGGAAATGGCTGAGTGATTTTGGCTGCATAATGAAGTAAAAAAAAATTTAATAAGTCTTCTTGATGAATGGTTATTTGTACCGGGTAATATGCTTTAATTTTAGGTTTTTCGTGTATCCTTCGACGTCTTCTCAGGCTCTTATACCTGCCCAAAGTCATGGCTTACACCAGTCAGTTATATTTCTGGTAAAAGAAGAACTCAGACGTACTTATATTTATCACATCACTATTGTAATGATCGATTAATTAAACACAAGAAAGTTGTTGGTTTATTGTTAGGTGAAAATTGTGCAGTCACATCCTTAGACGACTTTTTTTCTTTCTATTTTTTTGTTTTGTTTTATTTTCTTTTTTACAAAGGAGTCACCGCTTATAATCTTGAAGGCCACCTAAGGATAAAGGTTAACAGGTGACAGTTGATCTGTGTGACAACACCGTAATGATCGTTAGAAGTGGAAATTACGTAGGTCTTTTCATCCTCCCCCTCTAATCTTTCACGGCCATTTTGTATGGTATCAGCTGCGGCTGATGTAATTACTTTTATTTGAAATGGAGGAAGTTTTTAAGATCTCTTGTGATTCCAGTTCCGTTGGTTCGGATGTTCTTGTTTTATTTCCATTGAAATTTTCATTTGACTAGTTAGCATTCACATTTTTATGTTGATTGGTTCCCGTATTCATGTTCTTTTAGATTTCAGCTATTTTCATCTCAGTATTCCTTTCAATGTACGACATAATCGCGTTGGCACATCAGTTCTCGTCAGAACACCGAAGTTAAGCAACGTTGAGCCCGGTTAGTACCAGATGGGTCACCATTTGGGAATTCTAGACGTTGTATGTGCTCTCCGCTTATCTCGGCATTTGTTTCCAGTTGTTCTGTACATACTTGCCACTGGTATTTAACAATGTCGTCTCAGGAGATGTGGGATTGGAGATTGCGGACCTCCTGCTACGAAAATTTCACGCGCAGGTACCCCTTGGTGGGTATCCATAGTCCGTCAAAGACTGAAGGAGCATGTTTTTTAAATTCCCTCCGATACCATTTTCTCCTAGTCTTTTATTCTCTCTCTCTCTCTCTCTCTCTCTCTCTCTCTCTCTCTCTCTCTCTCTCTCTCTACCTCTCAGTTTTTTTTTCAAACTGTTCTCAATGCTCCTTTTTGACTTTTTCCTATTCCATATTCCTTTCATTCAAATGGCAAGTTCCGTGTATTTAATTGGTTTTTATGTCTTCTTGGTCTTCTAGGTTGATGGAATCTACGGTTATGACATCTGATCCCCTTGCTTGGATGAGTTAAACTGTGCGTATTTGCATGACAAGATGATTTGATGATTTTCATTTTCCGGTACTCTCTCTCTCTCTCTCTCTCTCTCTCTCTCTCTCTCTCTCTCTATGTATATATATATATATATATATATATATATACATATATGTATATATGTATATATATATATATGTATATATATATATATATGTATATATATATATGTATATATATATATATATGTATATATATATATATATATATATATATCTGTCTTGCTCTCTCTCTCTCTCTGATTTGTGTCTGTATTGTTTGCCTGCATGTTCAAAATGCAGTCGTTCACATACTTCCCAGTGTACTGCCTTCTTTACGTACTTGTGTGTATAATCGTATTGTTTTGACTACAATATGGTTGTCTTCAAGTCTAATGTAAACAAGTTCTTGATGAGCCGTCTCCCTTAAGTGATCCAATTTACCAAATTTCCACTATTAATGATTACTATGATATTGTCCCATTAACTACTGTATACTCTTTAACCCTTATCCTGGCCTTGATAAGTGGTGACTCCTATTTAAAAAAAAAAGAAAAGAACAGCTTGCTAATTTATATATTAATACGATAGCGTGTGTGTTCTTTTGTGTGTCACGTTTACATTCGGGTCGTTTAATTGTTATGCTCTTCTATTTCTTGTTATAAATAATTTTACCAAAAATTCTTCATAAATTTTGGTTTCGGTTTCGACTATAGCTGATGGCACTTAAATCATCCATTTTTTTATAAATAATTTCATCAAGAATTCTTCAGAAGTTTTTGGGTTTAATTATGACTGAAGGAACTCAGGTTATATATATATATATATATATATATATATATATATATATATATATATATATATATATATATATATATATATATATATAGGTTTTTTCGGTTTCGATTCAAGCTAATGCACCCACGTCATATGGACATTTTTTTTTATTTTTGCAATCGCAATTTTATAATACATAAAAATCGATAGAACATTAACTCTATAATTATATGTACGAACTCTGAAAGAATTAAAATACCATATTTTAGCGTAATTTACGACCGGGTTTTACCGGGCATTCGTGCTAGCTTCGATAAATAATTTGTAGTTTTAACAAAAAAGCTACAATAATATCATTAACGCTGAACATCTACAGAATACCAACATCAATATATTACATATGAATGAGTCCCCTGTGGAATTTCCACAGATCCCGCTAGTTATTATTATTATTATTATTATTATTATTATTATTATTATTATTATTATTATTATTATTATTATTATTATTATTATTATTTACTAGAAGCGGTCACATAGACCATCATAAAAAAATGGCTCTTTGACAACTTGTGGCGTTCTCTGGAGTCTGAGTGACGACAAGTCTCCCCAAGTTTCCAGTACTCTCCATCCCCTTTGTAGATGAATTTGCGTTATCGCATCAACATTATTGATTTCTCGTTGGCAGTGACTATTGGTCTTCACTGGAATTTGGATGACAATAAGCCTTTCAAGGTCCCAGTTATCTTTGTACTCATCCAACGGAGGTCTGGATAGTGCTTTCTCTCCTCGACCTTTTTATCCACCTTGACCCTTATGACTTATCTCGTGTGGCGCCAGTTTCCGGTGACACACAAAAAAAAGAAAACACTGGGGTTGGACGAAGGCAGGGGCACAGTAGGATTAACTTAGTCATACAGTTTAAGTTTTCATGTTTCCATGTGATGTCCCCTTGTGTTTTATCTCTGTAGCAGTTTCTGTGTGTCCGTACGTTAATCTCCCCATTCAAAGATTGTCTTTAATATTTCAGCCGTTTTTATTGTTGTTATCTGTTGTATCTTCTCAGCCAACATTCTGATTTTATCTCTCCCATGCTTTTTTCAAAAATTTTTCGGTAATGCCGCTAGCGCTCCTACTATTAGTGGTGTTACCTTGACTGTTTTCATCTTCCATCGAACTCTTTGGCCAGTTCCGTGTATTTGCGCTGTTTCCCTGTACCCTTGATCTTCACACTGTGGCTGCAAAATCTACAATATGGTAGAACTTTTCCTTCTTGTTGACTATTATGACATCCGGTCTTCTTGCTTGGATTGGTTTATGCGTTTGTATATCCATGTCCCATATGATTTTGTGATTTCATTTTCAAGTACTTCCGCCAGTTTATGCTTGTACCATTTGTCAGTGTATTCAAGATGCAGTTGTTTACATAATTCCCAATGTACTGTCTTCTTCACTTGCTCGTGGTTATTTTTTATATTCTTTTGGGGCCAGTTTGCTGAATTCGCTTATTATGTGGCATTGTTTCATCTCCTTGACTAAAGAGTCTGCATTTGCTGTTTTATTGTGTCTTGTCGATTCTTGCTTTGATGTGGTTGGTTCTAATCGCGTTGTCTTGTGCGTCTGTTATAAGGAGTCAGTTTCTCTGCTTAGGTTTCTTTTTGTAGCAATATCCAAGTTTTATTACTTTTTATTTGTTTTGCAATTTAAAACAAATAAAAAAAAAATATTCTTGCTCTAATTCGGTATTAAGCATTCTTGTATGAACCCCATTAAAAATTTATTGATTGCTTCACCTATGGAAAATATCAACCTGAATTATTATTATTATTATTATTATTATTATTATTATTATTATTATTATTATTATTATTATTAATGTTATTATTATTATTATTAATGTTATTATTATTATTATAATCATGAATATAATTATCCTCATCATTATCATTATTATTTTTGTTTTTATAAATTCTTATCATTATTATTATTATATTTAATATTATATGCTATTCTATCACACATAGATACAGTAATTAATCCACTTTTCTAAACTGTAAGCTATTTCTTAATCTCCATACTCACCAAATTATATATCTTATAATCCCTTGGGAAATATTCACCTTCAAGATGGCCACCCTGGTCTAAACTAAAAGGATAATCCGCCAGGGCATCATCTTTGACCATTGATTTGGTCAAATTCATAGCATTGTGTATAGTTTAATAGTTTAGTAAGAAGAACAGCTAGACATATCATGATCTGATTAAAGATAATTTCCATAATCCGCCTCTTCCTCCTAATTACTTTGTTGTGTTAATTTGATTTTGAACAGATTTATTTGTGTCTGAAATTGAACACGCATGAAGATATCAATCAATATTTGAGTAAGTTACACTAGCAAGCTTACACGGCATTCCTGAAAAATTACATAAAGAACATAATAGTAATAATAATAATAATAAGGATGGATTAAAACTGTTTGCATTAAAAAGCTCAACGAAAAAATGTAAATATTTCTAATACTTAATCTATATTCTGAAACAATTAGAGTATCTTTGCTATACAAACATTATTGATTACATATGTGCAACCAAGTTTCAGTGGGATCTCAATTTAAAGAGATGCACCTCATCAGGCCAAAAAGAGAAGCGACACTGTTTTATTTTCTGTCTGATGAAGTGGGTCTCTCTAAATTGAGATTTAACTGAAACATGTATGCACATTTGTAACTAATAATGTTGTATAATAAACATACTGCATACCTGTTCTGTCCTCCATTAGGCACTCTTTAATGAACCCACGGATTTTAGTGGATATACATCTAGGGAACCAAATTATTGAACTATCATATATATATATATATATATATATATATATATATATATACATATATATATATATATATATATATATATATATATATATATATACCCCACAACAGTAATTAGGGTTTTTTTTTCCTAAAACATAGACATATATTTTTTTGTTGTTCGCGTACCGTAATAAATTATTAATCAGATAATTATTTTATTAGTTTAATATAACTTTAAAGTTCACTTTACTTCAAAAGCCCTAGAGTACGAGCATGGTTCCAAACGTAAAACCTCATATTCGTTGTAACTCGAAAAGTTGAAGAGCTACAAAGACAGTAGTGGTGACATTAAAACGAGCGACCTTTTGTGTTCCAGAATTTATTTTGTTACATGGTCAGCGCCGTTCTCAATGAACTTTGTTCCAAAGATATACGATGGCTGTGCATAGGCGTCCGGAGAGCGCTCTGTCATAATGGGTCGTTTTCAAATTAAACCCTCCTGCTTTTCTTAACTCAAAATGTTGAAGATTTGTGATTACGAAAGTGGTACAATTAAAACCAGCGGCCTTTTATGTCCTAGAATTTATTTTTCTACATAGTCACCACTGATCCATTCGGGTGGAATAAATAATAGAAGGCACTACTTTTGGAACGCTCCTTGTGATTACATATTTAAAAAATGCCCTTGGTGTAAAAATATGGATGCAATTTTAGGTTTTTATGCAGAAAATAAAATATGTTTGCAGCTGTCATTAATAATGAGTTAAATCCAAATTTCAGTATTAATACAGCTTTTATAAAATCTGCATACACTTTTCCAGACATCCGAGATGCAGTGACATTATATTAGATTGTAACTAGCGAGGAAGGGTATGCCCGGCTTTGCTCAGTCATAAAATACGCTTAAATATGATATTTTAATTTTTCCAGATTTCTTATATATTATTACAGTAAAAAATAAAAAAAAAAAAGTATTTGGGTGCCATCAGCTAGAATTGAAACCGAAAGCAAAACTGTACCATTTAAAGCTGGTGATGTTACCACTGTACCGATGAGAACTGATTAAAAATAAACTAAGAGGAATGTACAAAATGTATAACGATTTTTTCAATTTTGACACATTTTTTGGCCCCTTTAAAACTATTTTAACCGGCTAAAGACCTATAAAAGGACGGTCCATGAAAAAATGCAATCATTTCAGGCCCTTAGCACTGCTCTGCGACTTTTAGTTTCGGAGGAGATAGACTGTGAAAATATGGAGACAGACAGACAGGCAGACAGACAGACAGACATGTAATCTTTTATATATTAGATTATTAATGTTTTTATTAGCGTCACGTTTAAAAGAACCAACTTTCGTCTCGGCGATCGAATTTGATCCCAGCTTGAGGCAGTTGCTAGTCTAGTCGCACTGAAGATCTGTTATGTAGCGAAACTATCAGATTGTGGATGACTAAAGCATTTATAACTATACGAATATTATATATATTTATATATATATATATATATATATATGTATATATATATGTATATTTATGCATCTATATATATATATATGCATCTATATATATATATATATATATATATATATATATATATATATGCATCTATATATATATATATATATGCATCTATATATATATATATATATGCATCTATATATATATGCATCTATATATATATATATGCATCTATATATATATGCATCTATATATATATATGCATCTATATATATATGCATCTATATATATATATGCATCTATATATATATATATATATATATATATATATATATATATATATATATATATATATAATGTTCACTTGGTTATGAAGACCTGGTTTTTATTATTTGATTTCCGTTGAATTTTTTTTTGTTTTTTTTTTCATTTATTTAATTTTACTGTATTAAATGTAATATTTTATTATTGTTTAAAAGCTTTTCCCCAATGTGTATTAATAATTGTATTTCAATTCATTAAAATAATTAATTAATATTATTTGAATATTTAGTATTAAATTCATCGAATGAAATTAATTAACCTTTTTCCAACAATCAGCGACACCAACCACACTTCCTTCCCGTTCTCTATGACAACACCGGAAATTTAAATAGATACTACTACTAACACACTAATAACACTTAAGACATCCAATATATGAACACTGTCAAAATAAATAAATAAATAAATAAATAAATAAAAGTTAAATTTTAAAAAATAAAATAAAATAAGGAAAAATGAAAATACGTGAATAAATATATATAAAATTTTAAAACAATCAATTAGAACCGAGATTTTATCTAAATTAACGTGTAATTCAACCTCTGGTTTGACTTCTGAAACCTGTTTGCTAAAGTACTAGCATTTTTACACCTAGACCGGGCCACTTTGATAAAGAGGTTATGCCTCGAAATATGGTACACTGGTCTACATTTATTAAAATTAGGGGATTGTAAATGATAAAAAAAAAAACTTCATATACGCTTCTACTGTCGTTTTTAATTTTTCCCCTCTTTTGCTTCGTTTTAAAGTTCTATACATATCGTGCCAGAGTCTTCTAAACAAAAACATCATCCAAATATTCTACGCACAGCGATTCAAGCAAACTACTACACTGTCTTAAATTAATAAAATTGTTTAGTTGTGTATTGAATTGAAATATACGTTAAAAAGTAAAGCGTCCTATTTTAATTAAAAAAAAAATAAAATAAAACATTGAAGAGCTACAAATTCGGAAGTGGTACCATTAAAATGACAGCGAAGGGCCAGGTGGAATGCCATACACACAGAGCCTGGTATTCCCAAATGGTCACCCATTTTAGTACTGGCCAGACTCAACGTTGCTTAACTTCGGTGATCTAACGAGAACCGGCGTGCCAACGTGATTAAACCGTATATATGTGTAGGTCTTATGTCAAAATGAAAACAAATTTGTTGGAGGGGGGGTTCTGCTTTACGCTATATCAACCTTTTTATTTATGGTAAAAGATTCACTAATTTATCTGATTCTTTTTATGACAACTATGTATTGAATAAATTTCCTCTTTTCATAATTTTACCGATTTACCAATTTATGGAAATCGTTCCAGACTAGGCATATTGCCACTTGATGTAAGGAGCTAAAAAATACTTCAAGGCCGAAAACTGACCAACGATGTGTGTTAGATGGATAGATTCTTACCTATAAAATCTTTTCCTCCTACTGTCAGAAATATCGCTCGTAGACCAGTGCGGTTTAAGTTTTACAAGTGTTTAAGACAGAATATACAACCAAACATTAAGGAATGCATCATTTAGTTGAAAAAATTGTCTTACTATGAAATAAAAAAGTTGAGAATTCAAATTCTTATATCAAGAGAAGTTTAGAAAAACAGTTTAATATTTTATGGATTAGAATTAATTAGCCTGGATGCCCGGCGTTGCCCGGGTGCTTGAAGGTTTTTGTTTTTGGTAGACATACAAACATACATACATTTAAACAGACAGGTGAGATTTATATTATAGATGAGCAGTTTGTTGCTTGGTATGAGGAGCGTGCAGCTTTAATCTATTGGGAAGTTTTTTTTTTCTATTTACGCGCTCTCCACTTTCTGTGTGTGTGTGTGTGTGTGTGTGTGTCCTTCTCTCTCTATCTATATAATATATATATATATATTCATCTACATATATATGTCTGTTTTATATATGTATATATATATTATATATACATTAAATATTTCTCTCTCTCTCTCTCTCTCTCTCTCTATATATATATATATATATATATATATATATATATATATATATATATATATATATATATATATATGTATAAGATGATTGCACACTTTAAACTCCTGCTCGAAACTGAAGCATAACACACGTGGACCCACCGCAACAGCACGTAAATTTCTCCTTTTTTCTATTCCGAGGCATTACCTCCATCATAGCACCAAAATGAAGAAAAAGAAAAAAAATCATGGACCGGACTTCCTACCCTAAAGCGGCTATTTATTAGCGAATTATTGGACTCACAAGAAAAAAAGTAAATAAATATAAATGATTATATCATTTTATCCGACACTTCAAAGTTTTCAAATTTCTCATTGAAATTATATATATATATATATATATATATATATATATATATATATATATATATATATATATATATATATATATATATATAAATAAAAATACCAGCGGTGGTTTACGTTATGTTTTGAGAAAAAATAGAAAAACCGAATGAAATTTTTAAAATAATCAACGTTTCGTCCTTATTTCAGAGGACATCTTCAGGATATTGAAGTAAAAATGCAAGGAAAGAAAAAGTCATAGATCATATGAAAAAGATAAGTTTTTGAATCCTACCCATATCAGGAAGGACAAACATATGTGTTCGTATGGGAAGGTTGAGTTGTTCAATGTCTATATATACACTTTTAAAAATACGTTAAATAAATATGCACACTTTTTTTTTCTTCTGTAAACTTATTCATTTTGTTGAAATATTTAAGGAAAAACGGTTAGCCAGGATCTGTTTCGATATTTTGTTCTCTGATTATTATTTTCCCTATGCTAGGGGCTGAATGGTAGAAGCCTTTTCTTTGCGTAATAGTATTAGTATTTAATATTAGTGCTGATTCTAAAAGTCTTCTTTTAGCTCTATCTATCACGTATTTAATAATTTCCGCATGATCTAAATTAAATGAGTGATCGTGTTCTGCACAATGGCAAGAGAGTGCATTTAGGGCGTTACCATTCCTTATATTTCTTCTGTGTTCGTTAAGTCTTAATTTCAATTTTCGCTGTGTTTCACCTATGTACGCTTGTTGACAGTTGTTACATGGGATGGAATATATACCGGCGTCGGATGTGAGGGTTTTGGGAGAGTGCTTGGTAGTTTTTAATGTCTGTTTTATTGTTGAGGAAGTTGTTTATATCAAGTGAAAACCAAGTCTATTAAGAGTGTCGTAGATTTTTGTATTTTTGGTGTGGGTAGGAATGAAAAGATGTCTGTTTAGTAGTGGGGTATTTGTTTTATTTTTCTGTCTGTTTATATTATAGTGTATTTTCGTAGCTTTTTTCTTTGCGTAAGAAATGAAATAGGATGGGTACTGTAGTTTTTTTAAAACATTCGTAATGTATAGAAATTCATCATTAAGATATTGGGGACTGCATATTCTAAAGGCACGCAAAAAAAACAATAATCATGCCAGTCTTTATTTTATCATTGTGGTGCGAGTAGTAGTGAATATAATCGTTTTTGTGTGTGGTCTTTCTATGTACTTTGAAACTCAGATCGGTTTCTGATCTGATGAGGAGTATGTCTAGAAAAGCTAGGGAGTGGTCTTGTTCGGATTCATGTGTAAATTTTATAGATGGTTCCACTGAATTTAATTTATTTCTAATTTGTTCTATTTGTGTGTTTTTAGGGAGAAAAATAAGAATGTCATCTATATATCTAAATTATGTGGAGTTGTTAGGAAGTCTGAGTTTAAAATATTTCAACAAAATGAATAAGTTTACAGAAGAAAAAAAAAGTGTACATATTTATTTAACGTATTTTTAAAAGTGTATATATAGACATCGAACAACCCAACCTTCCCATACGCACACATATGTTTGTCCTTCCCGACATGGGTAGGATTCAAAAACTGTTTCTCTTTTTCGTATGATCTATGACTTTTTCTTTTCTTGCATTTTTACTTCAATATCCTGAAGATGTCCTCTGAAATAAGGACGAAACGTTGATTATTTTAATAATTTCATTCGGTTTTTCTATTTTTTCTCCAAACATATATATATATATATATATATATATATATATATATATATATTCATCCAAAAACATGTTTCGCTTTATGAGGACTCGTCAGCATAGTTTTATTCAACAAATACAACAAACTCGAGACACAATCCCGGAACTTCAGTCACCATTAACTGTGAAAATACAAAGCCCTTGATTTCTCAGCCGGCTTTCCAGTCGATAGTGTAGAAGAAATGTTAATACTAATACTAATCAGTTCCACTTGAATATTAACTTTAATAGAAGCCGTCTCTTTGCTGCATTCGTGCCCCCCCTACTTAGAGTAGGAATGTGTGTATCACATGACTATTGATATCCACAGACACGTGTATCGTCTCATGAAAACTAGCCCGCGTGGCTTTATACAACTAATTCATCAAATTCGACGTTCGACGCTCAAATCCCGGACCTTCTGTCATTAGTTTGGCCAATATTTAGAAGTGGAGTGAAGAATTGACCGGAGCAGATTAAAATAAAAGGAATTACGCTCTCCTTCGGCAAAACTCTCTATGCTGTCTGTGATTAGCTATTTAATCCCCGAATCTTCCTTCACACAGCAAGTTTCACACAGCAAGGTTAAGTATTTGTTTTGTGGCTAGACCGGCTCGAATAGAAATCGAAATCATTCGATTTAGGACCACTCTTACTATTAAGTAATCCATATTTTTTTAGTTCTTAATTAAAAAAAAAAAAAGAAAAGAAAACCAGCAAGGGTCGCTCCAAAATTAAATCTTGTTATATGCTTTTTTTTTTTTTTTTTTGCTTTTTTTTTTTTCTAACTCAAAAAAGTTGAAGAGCTTCAAAAAACAAGAGTGGTGCCATTAAAACGGACGATTTTTTTTATTTTTATACTTAGACCTCACCATTCTCAATGCACTTTTGCCAGCGATGAAAGATTGCTGTGCATGGCATCCGGATCGCGTTTTGCCATACGAGGGTCGTTCCAAAAGTAAAGCCCTCTATATTTTTGTTAATTCAAAAAGTTGAAGAACTACGAAAACGGGAGTGGTGCCAATAAAGCGAACGACCTTTATTGTACCAGAATTTATTTTTCTACATAGTCACCATTATTCTAAATGCATATTTGTCAGGAATTCAACGAGACATCTCTGCTTCTGACGCATGTCCATGGTAGTAGTTGCTTCCTTTGAATCTTATACCGACAACATCAGCAACAGAAAGATAAACATTTCAGGTCATAAATGCATAAGTTCAGTCATCATAACAATGCAATTTGCAGTCACCTCTGATCCACTCGGCCGGACAAAAATCAATAGGAGGCATTACTTTTTGAACGCTCGTATGATCTACTATAATTTCGTTTGCACGTTTCTTATTTTGCATGTTGCATGTTGCATAATTCGTTTGCACGTTTCTTATTTTGCATGTTGCGTGTTGCATATTTCGTTTGCACGTTTCTTTTGTTGCGTGCTGCATATTTCGTTTGCACGTTTCTTTTTTTGCATGTTGCGTGTTGCATATTTCGTTTGCACGTTTCTTTTTTTGCATGTTGCGTCTTGCATATTTCGTTTGCACGTTTCTTTTTTTGCATGTTGCGTCTTGCATATTTCGTTTGCACGTTTCTTTTTTTGCATGTTGCGTCTTGCATATTTCGTTTGCACGTTTCTTTTTTTGCATGTTGCGTCTTGCATATTTCGTTTGCACGTTTCTTTTTTTGCATGTTGCGTCTTGCATATTTCGTTTGCATGATACGCATTTGCTTATTCCAAACTTCGTATGGATGAATAAAAGTCCAAAAAGAAGGAAGGAAGTAAGAAATGAGAAGTAGAAGTGAGTAGAAGATGTTGCAGTAACTAATAACACGTTCGTTTTTAATGAATGAAAACGTACGATTAATATTTACTTTAGTGGGCAGTATAAAAATGAATGGCGGAGGGGGTAATATTAAGTATTAAGTTATAACTTTACATCCATGGTGATGACGTGAACAGATGACTAAAGTTCGAGTCCGGTTGAGTCCATAGCACTTTTTCGTTAGTGATCTTAGGTGGTTCCTCATAGATAATTAAAAATACCTTATCTTAAACACACACTTAACTGCAATTTCATGGTATTTCCCATCATTAGAACGGCATTCTTATTCCACACTACCGTCTACACTGAAATACGAGATTATACTTTGTTATATATTATTTTCTTTTTTCTTATCATTTTGTTTAAGCTGGGGATGGTGTATCCTACCGGATCTTATCGTATGCCAGACATTCACCTGCTATCCTATGCATTCCAACTGAGAAATATTTTTTTTCAGATTATAATCGTCCCTTTAAGCGCATATGATTGAATCTCATGGTTCACTGGGTATGTATGTAAGTGTTAATTAATTCAATACAAAATGAACTTAGAACCAATTTTTTTTTTCAAAACTGACACAATACAAAGTATAATCACATTGATAAACCGGTTCTCGTTAAATCACCAAAGTTAAGCAATATTAAGCCTGGTCAGTACCAGATGGGTGACCAAATTGGGAATTTTAGACGCTGTATGTAGGAGGACATCGACACCTTCCCACAAGAGTTGCAAAAACCTAATGTCGTCATCTCCCCTAACGGGATATACATATGATTGGGGACCGCTTGTGAATTTCATACCCCCAGCCGGTTAAATCCGCATATTGTTGGTACCGTTTCCAATACAAAGTAGAGCCTTTTAAAAAATAGACTTATGCAAACATTTGTACAGCCTAAGTGAGTTAACCAACGTTTAGATGTTAATACATGTTTTCCTAGTGGTACGATCAATTAGATATTAAAAGATTAAATTATTACAAAAGTAATCACACAGATTAAGAGAGAACTTGAATGCCTACTAGACACTATACTCGAGTGTCTAAGGTCTCTCTGTACAGGAGTTTGTTAGAACAATCTGGCATGAGGATACTTTTTCCATAGAAGTAAACCCTGACCAAATATTCAAAATCACATAGTATTCGCAGCCCAAATAAGATCTCCTCACTATGGCTAACCCACATTAGCTTTTCCGAGGAATGGTGCACCTTCTCCAAGTGATGTTACCTCAAGTAATAACACGAAGCTGGATACTCCACTAGACTAGATAAATTCTTGTCCTGGAATCCAGTAAGACCAAGAGACCAAAGCAAAAGGTATACCACAACATATGAAAATGGCTAATTGTGAAGATGAAAATTATATTCCCAATTTCCTTACTAATTCAGTGTTTGAGGGATAGAGAACTTTAATGAAACATTCGAATATCTGTGTATCGCATACAGAGTTCAAGTGTTTGCCCCAGGTTGTGGGCCCCTTGATTTCTGAGAACTTTGACTGAAGTAAAATAAAACAAAAACAATTAAAATGTGCGAATCGTCTGTGAATTTGAGCATGTGTAATGCCTGAGTGTGCGACGAAAGACGAGAGGAATGTTTTAAGCTTATGATGTGATGTGTGTGTGTCTTGTATGAGTATATATGTGAAGCCTTTCCAATGTTTAATGGCTACCAAAAATGGGTTTGTAAAAAGTTAATGTTTAAATTAAATTTTTATCATTATTTGATTTTTCATTTCTTTAATTAATTGTTTTTTATTGGCTAATTTTATTGTGTGATTTTGTTCGGAGCAATTAAAAACGTCATATTTAGTTGATTTTTACATCCTCCAGGAGATATATTGACATCGGAATGCTGGTAACAATTATCAAGCGTTTATATTGAAAATGTTGTTCTTTTAAAAGAATCGAAAGTACTCGTACAGCATTAAACTGTGATTATAATGTTCCAGCGTTTTATTTATCGATTAAGTAAATATAGTTCTTTGGAAATAAGTTTACAAGATAGACAAATTCAAAGAAATTATTCTTCAGATATTACAGCAACAACAACAACAACAACAACATAAACTACAGAACCAACAACAACAGCAACGACACAAAAATGGTAGAAAGGGTGTTGCAACACCAACACGAACTGCAGAAATAGCAGATGATACAACAGCAGAAAACTGAAGAAAAGTCCATTCAGCATCAACCATTTTATTTTAATTATTTTAATCGGGAATTACTTCTCAAAAACTTGGCTAATAAACCAACCAGGGGCACCAACACAGGATTTTCGCAAAACACGATATGGAGCACCATGGATACCTTTACCTACGTTCCTGAACAATACCAAATGTTGGACACTTTCTTTAAAAGGCATGAAGACCTTTTCAACGTCGAGTGCGAAGTTTGGTCTGACGCGAAAAATGTGTGTCTGTTTTTACGAAAGCTATGAACTGTTGATCACAATATTTGTAAATTACATCCCGCCTAAAAAGACAACAGATCGGGAGTTTGTAGAAAACGTTAAGTTACTATCAGAACTTTACAGTCCTAATATGTCACTGTTCAATAAAAATTAGAAATTTTTAATTTTGCTTAGAGGGACGACAAAGATTATTTAGCATTCGTATCAGTCATAAACAAGCACACTAACGACTTTAGACCAACAGAATTATGTCTCATTTTCGCGCAAGGAGTAGTTTTAACAAAAAATACTGAGATTAGACGAGGAGTACTCGGGAAAATTGAAAGGGAACCTTATCTCAATTTACAATAACTTGCGGAGGGTTGCCAAAAGGTTATAAGCGTGAGAATCGATTCTAAGAATTAGTCGTAGCATACGCCAGAAAAGTAAAGTATACATAAAAATACTCTCCTCAAAAAGAGAAAAAGAATATGGTCACCCATATTTTCAAAACGAGCGGATTACAAAAAAAAAAAAAAGAAAGAAATTACCCCTTAAACCATGTAAATAATGCGAGGAATTAAACGGGGAAAATTTCCGCCCGTTTCGGAATAAAACTTGTCAAAATTATGGCAAGCTTGGCCATGAAATACTGCATTGTAGAGGTAAACTCAAAACCAAAAATAGCATAAAACAGACAAACCCCAAGGAAAAGTCAGACAAAAATTTACCTAAATGCGTAAGAGTTAGGATATTTAATAAAACAGTAAAATTAGTTAGACACATTTTTAAATTATAAATTTGAATACGTGAAAGAAAGTGAATAAACCTATTACTTTGCAGAAAACACTCAAATTAGCCCGCACGGCTACTTGCAATAAGATTAATTTTCATTGTAGAATTATAATCAATAATAAATTTGAACGAGACTATTAAAAAATCTGAAAATTCAGTCTCGTAACTTTTTCCCACCCTCGGCTACAAAATCAACAGATTACACCATTCCTGTAAATATCTGTTTCCTGTTAGTTGCAGTGTAATAGCTGGTGCTGTGCAGTTCTAGGAGGTCCACCTTTCCAAGCGTTGCCTTTTCTCTTTGAGAAGAGGTTAGTTTATTGCTGATCAACTGAGGCGGCTCTGCTGGGGAATGCCGACGTTTCTGCACAGAAATCTTTTGCGGGATCAGAATTCCCACGCCTCTGGGGCGCTGACTTTACAATCTCACTTTCCGACCCTAGTATAACAATTCTCGCTGTGCAGGAAAAATAAATCCGTACTTAAAACGATCATCATTTGGTCATACAAAAAAAAAGTTGGTGGTGCTGATTTAGGTTGACGAAATATTCAAGTTGAGCCTCTAAAATCGTGAGATGTTATTTCGAAATGCATTCGTTGAAATGTATCAATGGAACCCTTACTTAGACTTAAAAACTCTCGCTTCCTCTGGTGTATGAGGCTGTCAAAGAATACAATCGTTTTCGATCTGAAGTCAGATTCACAACGTCCCTAAAGTTTCCATGCGACACCCTTTTCCAACTCATTCTTGCTACTTTGACGTTTATGTTTTACAGACAGAGAAAGTTATTTTGGAAATAATGAAATCTTAGTTTTTGGAAAAATGAAAGAAGTTATTTTCAAAAGTATTTCTATTTTTAACGTGAATCACTTCTTATCAAGGTTAATAGCAACTCGGGGATAAGAGTAAATAAGATGGATACATTATCGGTTGAATGATCAAGAATATTATGAAGGAATTGAAGGTAAAGAATAGAATGAACAAAATGTGATTCATGGGGATGGTTTATAATAAGTATTTGTTAACATTGGATTTGAAGAAAACCATGTTGTAGTCAACAGGGAAGTAGTGCTGTGGTCAGAAGTTCTTAGGAAGAAACTATGATTAAATGGAAATGCCATTTTATATCATGCACAGACTTAAATTTTGTGAATTGATGAGCATTGATAAGGTGGCTGTCACAGGATCAAATGTCAAAAGCGAGATGCGTCTGAACACGTTAAAAATTCAGTGCATGGTGCATGTTATGGCAAGCATTTGGGGAGATTGGATTTGAAAACGGCAGCCCC
>NC_136524.1:32126532-32141532 GCF_053919585.1 Euprymna scolopes | reverse complement strand
CAAGTCTATTTCTTTTTTAATTATAGATCCGGGCCATTGATATGATGTTTGTGTATTTTGGAGATGACGATCGATAATTTATTTATGTCAGCACAGTATATAAACTGCAGAATACCAAAAATAATTTCGTTTAAAAACACATAATCAACAGCGAACCCATCCCAAAATCTATGTGCGCGGGTTTATATTTTCTGTATTGTTAACCCAACCTATATTCGCCATAATAAAGACGTTGATCGTATTTTTTTCTATTAACAAACCTGTTTATACTCTCTAATTTACCAAACCTGTTTACATTTGTTAAATTAATTAACTCAATCATCTATCTAGATATCTATAAAAGTGAGAATGTGTGTGTATGAGGACACTTCTCAACCTATATACTCAACGGATTTTTGATCTATAGATTTGAAACTTTGATATATAGGGTATTCAGACATGTGGAAAACTGTTTAATCCGTTTTCATTCGGAGAAAGATGCAGCTAATGGATAAATTGGTAGGTGTGTGTGGGGGGGGGATGATCGGATTTTTCTCTGTTTCTCAACTTCACGAATGCGCATGTGCAGCCGTGGAACATGACAGCTTCTTTATGTTTAGAATAAGTAGGTTTGAAAACACTTTTTTAAGATTGTGTCAAGATGGTTCAATGGTTACCGTACTTGATTCAATGTATTTAGTTTTTTTTGTTTCGATCTCAGCTTGAGTATTTATTCTTTTTTTTTTTGTACCCACAAGAAGTAAACTGTTTAGAAAAAGACATAATACTCGCGTGCACATGTCTCAGTTGCTTTCCAATTTTTTACACCATTTTTTTTTTAAGGAATTTAACGTTACCTTTAATATCTACGTTACTTATGTTTATAATAAACAAGAAATCTGCATTTATTAAAATTTAATCTTCATGCATATTTTACGACCGGGCAACGCCGGGTGGTCTGCTCATACTCTCTATTTAACTAAACCTATTTACATTTACTATATCAATAAACACACTCATATCCTTATATAATTAACACCTCTTATAATCGCTATATTTTTTAACCCGCGTATATTCGCTAAATTAATGAACTGGCTTGTTTTTATTTATATTAGCAAACCTGCTTATATTCTCTATTTTAATGAATCTGCTTAAATTCGTTATATTAATCAACTTGCTTACATCTTTATTATATTAGCAAACCAGCGTATATTCTCTGTGTTTACTGAACCTGCTTATATTGGCTATATTAAATATGAATTTAACTGAAAAATCTTACCGATAATAAATCGCATTAAACTAGATTTTTTGGTCCCCCGAAAAAAGGAGGATGGACCTGTAAATTCACCTTTGTCCGTTTGTCCGTTCGTCTGTCCGCACTTTTCTCAATAACTACGCCTTGGAATTTTTTTAATTTTTGCACAAACATTAAACATGATATGAGTAAAAAGTAACAGAACGAATTTTCCGGGAAAACTCCGGTTGCCCCCCTAGGGATGCCTCTCAGGTTTAAATTGTTAAAATTGACACTTTTGTGCTTAATAAAAAAAAATTGATGCCTTGGATTTTTATAAAAATTTCTGAAAAGTTGTAACTAACTGATTTGTATATAATTTTGTTTGTCTATACATCGCGATAACTCATGGGTGTGCCCCAGGGGCTCTTTTAGGCCTAATAAAAACACCCCTATTTTTAGGACTATTTTAGCATATTTGTCGAAAACTTTCTGTGTATGTCTATTTAGCAATTTTGCATGGTGCTGGACTCAAATTTAAATATACTAAGGCCTTGGGGACTTTTGGGGCTAAATGGGTGGGGGGGAGGCAAATGATGGATTTGGTCATTAGTTTTTTTGTATGATTAACATATTAACTTAAATGTTCATATGTTAAGGCCTAAAACTGCACCGTTTGTTCATTTTCACTAGGATTTGACTTTGTGTGCTAAATGAGGGAGGGGCAATGCTGAACTTAGTAATTTTGTTTGTGCCTCGTTCGCCGTGCACTCACGGGGGACCATGCATACTTCACTTGCTTTAAATTGTAACGCCATTCCTCTAATGATTGTTAGTTGAAAAAAAAAAATCCTTCTTAGAAAATTATTAAATTAAAAAAAAAAATCAACCCGTTTCCATTTGTTATATTTGTAATGTTTCAAATATATATTTAATGTATCCTTCACAAATCACATTGAATAGACTTTCTATAAAATAAACAGAGTTTTTAAGAACTAACCATTAGGGTTGACTATTTTATTTTTACTCTTATTCAACCCGAGCAAAGCATACTTCCACTTGGACATAAGGGGCTACTATTTGCGACTATGTCTCCATGGACACTATGTTATGAGTTGAGCAGCAAGATGTCTGTTCAGATTACATTTAAACTTCTGCACATTAGTACAGTCAGGGAAACAATCCGGGGGAAGAAACTAATAGATTAAGAAGCTTTCCAGCATCTAGGGACCTCAACAGTGAAGATGTGGGATTTTGCTGCTTGTCGGGTTAGTCAGAAATATGTACGTCGAAGGGGCACAAGTGCTATGAGTTCATCAGAGCACATTTCATCGAAGTACTTGTAAAACAGGCACAGAGATGAAAAAATTGCAGCGATTGGGACAGGATTTTGAGCCTGATTGATAATAGTAATTATTGATAATAGTAATTATTGATAATAGTAATTATACAGGGCCTATTAGATTGGAGACATTTTTTGTTCATGTTTAAAAAGAAGAGACTAGTGGTATATATACCAGATCAGATGAGTCAGAAATACTCCATGATTAGGCGTATGGTGGCTTTGTAGAGATATAAGATACTCTGAAGTATGAGTAATTTTCTAGCCAGATAGAGGGACCCCACCTTCTTTACAACAAGTTTGGAAATGCCTTCAATATATTACAATGGAATTATTTCTCCGAAGTTTACTACATTGTACTCATTAAATCCTGTGCTGACAAGCACTTGCAATACACCGCATTTTTTAATAGGATTTTTAAGTTAAATTCGATTTTTACCTAACTTTCGTTTATCAAATTAATAGGTAAAAGTACCGAATAGTTTTCAAAAAGCCTCCTCCCTATGTTCAAAAATATTCTAAACCATAACATTACTATTTCAGCACGATCCATAAACTGCATAAGTAGCTCAAGTTGGAATTTGTTATATAGATATTTGGACTTGCAGAACACGTTCGATTTGTTTTTTAGCGGGCAAAACTTGCTGCTAATGGATTAAAATTGAGAACAAAACAGTTGACTTTGGCAGGGTAAGTCGAATAAAACACTGTTTGTAGTTTCTTTTGCGTGTGCTCAAAATTAAACAATCATGGCTCAAAACTAGCCTAATTTTTAAGCTTCCGTATTAATTTCTTTGTAGCTCAGACGGTTATCACGCTGTAGGGATAAATAACGTCTGAGTTCGAAGCGTTGAACGTTCTGGTTTCAATTGTAAGAGAAAGTACCCTTTTTTACACTTATCAAGGCCTTGACGCCACTCGAGAATAAAGGTTAAAGAGTGTACAGTAGAAATTGGACAATATAGTAATCGTTAGTAATGAAAATTTGGTGAATTTGTTAACTTATATGGAACGGCTCGTCAAAAACTTGTTTACGTTAAACTTGAAGACAACCATATTGTAATCAGATGGAAAGCAGAAAAACGAAAGACAATTCCATAGGCATGTAGTTCTAAGAAAGAAGCTTTGTTCATGGAATCTACGTTTAGGTTTAGGCACAGATAAAGAGTGGAGGAAATTATTGATAGTGATTTCTGCTAGACGGGTGTTTCTTGTGAAAGTTTGGCGAGGGGGACCATAGATTGAAGCTCAGCTGAGCACTTGCCATGAAAATAACGATAAAGCAGAGACAAACTCGCAACATCTCTTCTGTGAGATAGAGGTTGCAGCGAAGAGAAAAGGACATCCCCTACGAGGCTACGAAGTCTATTTTGAACTCTATCAAGGCAGGATAAGTCCTTTCTAGCAGCTCCTGCCCAAATGTTGCAATAGTACTCCATCCTTGGACGCACCTGGCTCTTATAGAGAATTGCATCAGCAGTGACATATCTACTGGATCGATAGAAAGATCCCACCATTTTTCCAGCAGCCTTGGCAACGGGTTTAATGTATGTGTTCCACTTAAGATCAGGAGTAAAAGTCAAACCCAGAAACTTGTCAAAACATGAGGCCTTCCCAAGACGAGAGCCATTCATTTCAAATTATGCCAAATGGGGATCAGAGCGTTGATGATGAAAAGATAAAAGCTTGGTTTAAGGTGCATTAAAAGTAACCAGCCACTCCTTTCCCCATTGTACCACATGCTCAAGATCAGAGGAGAGACTTGGTCGTTTACGGTCTTAGATGTGCTACCATAGATAGTAGTGTCATCAGCATAAATGAATGATGTAAGGATGTGATTTGGAAGACCATTAATGTAGATCAGGAAGAGAGTTGGGCCCAGGATGGACCCCGGAGGGACTCCAGCATTAATACTGAGAGCTTCTGATTTCTGCCCACCAACAACTACTTTTATAAACCTATCAGAGAGAAATGATTTAATAATTGAGAAGACATTTCCAACTATACTGTAGCTGGAGATCTTGCGAAGTAAACCTTTATGCCATACCCTATCAAAGGCCTTTGATATGTCAAGAGCACTTGCCCTAGAAAGGAAGCCTCCGTCGAGAGATTCGCTAATCCTATGAGATATAACTGTAAAGTTTCTTATTACTTTTGGAATCACCACTATATATATATATATATATATATATATATGTATATATATATATGTGTGTGTGTGTGTGTGTGTGTGTGTGTGTGTGTGTGTGTGTGTGTGCGTGTGTGTGCTATAAATTAAAATCATTATATATTGAATAATAATGAATAATAATCAGTAGGGAATTGGATAATAAATATCTTTATGAATTACAATATAATATTTATGGGTATTTTACGACCGGACAACGGTATATATATATATATATATATATATATATATATATATATATATATATATATATATATATATATAGTTTGGTTTTGCGATACGTTTTGAATGAATTCAATCATTTACGAAAGTGCATTTTTACCTAAATGCGAGTTGGGAATAATTTCCCGTTTAATCAATTTGGTACCCCACATGAGGAGCGGCATATATATTATTTTTAAAATGTAATTATCCACTGACACGTGTTTCGTCGTCTACAACTCATCAAAGTGGCTGAATCTAGCGAGATTCGAAATCGGGACCACACGGTAATGGGCCTGAACCCTTTATCCGCTGGTCCATCTCGCACGACTGTTTGGATATATCGCGATTTACTTAAATGTTGTTTGTTTTTGTTTTTGCGATACGTTTTGAATGAATTAAATTATTTACGAAAGTGTATTTAACCTAAATGCGAGTTAGGAATAATTTTCCCTTTAACCAACTAGCTGTATCTGTTAGGTTAATGGAAAACAAACAAAATATATATTTATGTTCTCAGTACTTGTAGATACACACTACTTTGGGATGTTCCACTTTCTGTGCAGATATAGAGTGTCTGATTTGCCGACTGTAGAACGCGTAGCATATATTTGTCCATGTGAGAAGAAATCAGTATGTAGATGTAAGTCACACAACTCTAAAAAATGTCCCTGAGTTTTGTTGATGGTTATTGCAAATGTCAAGCGAATTGTGAAGTACAATATGTTAAATTCAAATAGTACATTTGTTGAAATCATTTTATGCACGTTCGCTGATGCCTGTTCTTCCTGGGATTGACAGAAGGAAAACTATGAATGTTTTATTTTATTATGTATGTGAACATGGATTGGAAAATGCTTAGTTAAAAAATTTAGCCGATTTTTTTTTTTTTTTTTTTTTGCATAAAAGTATAGTGTTTTATTGATAATAAATTGATGAAAAAAAAATGAAAAGAAAACTTTTTAAAGAACATACCAACAAAGCAAGTTCAGTAAAAAGGGGAGAAAAAATGTAAAAATGTTGTTGGATCAGTTTTTTAAAAACAGGAAATAATTTGGCAAATTGTTGTTTTGTCAAAATGAAAATGCTTATTATCGTTTATTATTTTGTAGAAAAAATATTTCTTTCAGATATAATAAATGAGAATATTCGTTATTGTAGCGAAATTTAGTAAATTTAAATATGGATTTTCACGTAAAACCAATGATATCTACTGAATTGGCACGTCACAGAATTGAAAATATCAAAAAATTACGAAACACGATCAGGTAGAAATTCAATTATTTAAAAAAAATAGTTTACAAAGAAATTATAAATTTTAGTTCTTTCACCTGTCTTTACGTCACATGTCACGTGACAAAACAAACATGGCCGAAATCATCTCTTAGACCAGAAATACTTTATTTATTGTGACATACAAATTAGGTGGATAATATTACGTATTGTTGAAATTGTAAGTAGTTATCATTGTTTTTAATTAAAAATGAACATTTCGCCAGTTGGATTTCTCTACAATAACGAATAAGTACCCTTTTTTATCTGCCAATCTGTACAATGAACACCTCTCATATATATATATATATATATATATATATATATATATATATATATATATATATATATGTGTGTGTGTGTGTGTGTGTGTGTGTGTGTGTGTGCGTGTGTGTGTGTGTGTGTGTGTGTGTGTTTCGTCTTTTTTTCACGTTTTTAGAGGGGTATTATCGATTGGAAACTAATCTTCCAGGGTATTCATGGTCCTGGATATGACCTTAAATTATATCCGATGGTGAGGCCCCAGCTTGCGGACTTTGGGGAGTGTAGAGCCACCCTTTAATTGCCATTGCTCTCAGGTCCACTCTGATCCGAAGTGGTAGTATCTGTTAGGGTCAACTATGGGTTAAATAGAAACCGACTTGCAAAAACTAATATATTCTATTAAAAAATGTTTTTCTTCAAAATCACTGGATTTGGCATTAAATAACCTGAAAAGGGTTGATATGCCGTAAAACAAAAACAACCAATCCAGGGTATTCAAAGCAAAATGCAAATATTCAATATTTGAAGATTTATAATAGGTGCTCAGTTTCTAACACTAAGTTCTATTAAATCGATCCTCCTTATTGGAAACGCTCATCGGAAACACGAAACTAAATTATTGCCCACATGGTTGAGAGAGGTATTTTTTTTCGTCTTCTTCTATATTTTCAGCATATTATTATTAGACACTCATCTATCAGATTCTGCAAAAATAAAATTTTGCCCAAAATTAAAATTTATATATTTTTAGGGGTCTTTCAGTTTTTAATATAACAGAAGTAGAAGTTTATGGTTTCACGATGAAATTTGTTATTACTTAATGTTTTATGTTTTAATGTTATTTTTAAGTACATATAAGTTGCCTGGATATAAATTATAAAAATAATAAATAGTGGGTAAATTACTGACTGCTCTTTATTCACTACACTATTATAAAATTTTCAGAAATCACGAGCTCTTTTTTGCGATTCTATGCGTTTCTTGGTTATTTCAGCATGCCTTTTTTTTGGCTACACACACACACACACACACAAACACACACACACACACACACACATATATATATATATATATATATATCACGATAATGAGATAAATTAGTTCACAGATTAATGAATCTTGTGGTTTTAATTCTTAAAAATAATTTTAGGGGGTAATATTTTTATATAAGACAATCCCAGTTCAATATTGCTCAATATACTAGATGGAGCGAAGTAAAAATTTACAGTTTTATATTTAAAGTTCTTTCAAAAACTATGATTTTCAAAACGAAAATTTATTGTTTGAACAAAGAATACAAACATTTAAAGTAACTAAACTGAACTAAATGGAGTCTAATTTAGTTCTCTCACCCCTGAACAGTCTCAATATTTTATCTCTTACTGCACAATTATTTCACTCCTAATGTAACTATCGCTAGACATCGCATCCCAATTATGTCACCTAGTATCTTCTATCCTCTTTTGATGAGAAGCATTAGGCTTCGAAATATCATGGTATAAAGAGTTCTTTCTTATCCTACACCTCTAATTGATGTATAATCCTTATTGAATAAATGAATAAATCTATATGTATTAGTATATATTTTTATATCGTCATTTTCTTTATTTATATATATATATATTTATTTATATATATATAAACACACACACACAAACACACACACACACACACACATATATATATATATATATATATATATATATAGTCTTTGAAATTTTTAACATTTGAAACCACACAAAAAATTATTTTTTATCATTCATTAAAAAAACATCTAGTCAGTAAGTCATTTAATCACCTGCAATCACTGCATCAACTCTCAAATTTACTATAATACCAATTTTTATATTTTTTAAGGGATCATCAGTTGTTTACCATGAAACACTGTTTCGGGGATTTAAAAACAAAACAGTGTATTACATCATGGCTCCCCAGCAGTGTTGATCAAACACCACCACCCTTAATCTTAGGAAGAAGACAAGTTACAAAAAAAATTTTTTCCCCAATTTCCTATTCTTAATTGTAATTACTAACCTTTTCATAGTATAAAAATGAATTTCTTACCTGTGCGATTCATCAATTTCCACATTTAAAATGGATACATTTTTTAATTTTTTAATTTATCAGTCTTGTATTTATAAGATTTGGATTAATCCATTTAACTACTTATCACCCCCACTATAGTTAGTAGTTTGTATATTTACATTCTTATTTATTTAAAATTAGATATATAAAGGTTAAAAATATTTTATTATATATATATGTTCTAAATACTGAGGCGAGAAAAAAATCAACTATTGTTTTGGAAGTTATGATAATTACAGTCTAGCAAAGAAAGAAATCCAAGAGGTATTTTGTTTCAGGAAGCCATTTTTCTTTTAACAAAAATTTTGGGCGAACAGAGTTCACTTTTCAACACGAGTTGGCGATGCCTTAATCTAACTAAAATAGATTATGCTGCATTTACAAGCAGAGTTAATAAAGAAAGTGAAAAATTAAAACTCTGCGAACTTAATCCAAGCCTTTTCGAATATCTAATATTTCTGAAAAGTCTTAAGCCTCTAAAAGACACTGAAATTAGAGTACGTCTATTCTCTAAACTAGAACTCTTCTTCTTGTTTGGGGGAGATATTTTCAACAAATAGCAATTCTACGCAAAAAAAAAAATAATAATAGAAACAAAAAAGTAAAAAGATTTTCTTTCAAAATTGGTCTTTGGATAGCTGCAAAGAAAATCTTTTTTCTATCTTGACAAAGTACAAAACCGTCTAGTGGGCGATGACATTTTCGTCTCCTTGCACCCTCTTTCTCACAGAACAGACGTTGCGAGTCTATCTTAACTCTATCATTATTTCCATGGCAAGTGCTCGACTGAGCTCCAATCTATGTTACACCTGTGAAATATTTGTAAAAGTTACTCATCTAATTTCAACAACTGTCAATAATTTCTGTTACTCTCTATCTATGCCTAAAACTAAACTAAAATTTTATGAAGGATTTCCTTTCCAAAATGTGTCCTTTTTATGGAATACATTTCTGCAGGAGTGTTTCCCAGCTGAATCTGACATAGTCGTTTTCAAGTCTAATGTAAATAAGTTTCTGTTGAGACGTCCTCTCATATAATTAAACTAATCCACCATTACTGATCATCGCCGTGTTGTTTAATCGTCTACGTAACACGCATTAGCCATTATCCTAGAGTTGCTTTCAGGCCTTGATAATCGGGGATCGTTAAATAAAAGAAGGTGATATTCCACACAAACATGATCAGAACAAAAGTAAAATCGGATGGTGTTGTTTTTTGTTTGTTTGTTTGTTTGTTTGTTTGTTTGTTTGTTTTTTGTTTTTTTTTTTTCTTTTTGAAATTGTCCTCGTTATGAGTGCGGTTAAATACATTTACACAAATATTATCAATTTAAAAATTACAAGCGTTGTAATTGTCGCAAAAGAGGACATTTTTTTTTTTACATTGTAGAAAAAAGCCAGGAAAGAAAAATAAATAATCAGAAACTTAAAAATGCAGTTATTTTTACAAAAAAAAAAGAAGATAGAAACTACATTATAAAGAAAATTTGTAAATGTAAATACGGAGTACGTAAATGTTACATTTCAATTAAACACATTATCCGACTTGAAGATAACACAAAAACTGTACTCACACTTCAGCGTTGTCCGAACAATCAGGGTTATCAATTTGAACATTTGCAAACATGATTCTTTGATTACATTTGTCTTCTGTATTCAAAACTGTTCATCTCATTCTATGTTCATAAATATCTTATCGTCATTCGAGTATAAATACATTTTAAAGAAATCCTACATATATATATATATATATATATATATATATATATATATATATATATATATATATATATATATATATACGTTAGCATTGACAACTCTGTCGGTATTCTGAAATCGATGAACCCATCTCTTAATTGTGCACATACATTTGTAAGTATGGATGACGTAATCGTACCGCCGGTCGAACGATTCGATCACCGAATTGAAATATCATAAATGCCCCCTCTTCCATTCTTTATAACACTACCTCTTTCTTCGCTTTCTCTCTTTCTCTTTGTTTCCATCCGCATACACACACACGCGCACTCACACACAAATGCACACACACACACACACACTTTGCACGCGTCAGTATAAATGCCGTAATAGTTCCGCCTATCGGACGATTCAAATAACGTACCGAAATATTATGAACACTAGCGTCTTACCGCTAAGCCGTCGTGGCCATCACACTTTTAAATACGAGAGGAATACGTCTTATAGTTATTTGGAAACGCAAGTACAGTAGAACCCGGGGATACGGCATCAAAAATTAGTAACAAAATACAGTACAGTATAATACAAATAATATTACAGGTAAAACCGCAAGACGGGGAAAATACCGTAACCAGGGGCCGGATAAAACATCGTATTTCACATCGTAACCTGAAAAAAAAAACGTGTCATAGGGACACCGTATCTCGGGTTTCTACTGCAATGAGATCAAGAGAATGTTCAAATCTACTAAAGGGAGATAACCTGGTCAACGTGGCTAAATTTTGTATCTCTATAAAATTTATCTCAAAAAGCCAGCATAACAGAGCTTAATTATTTGTATTAAATAAATACGGGGTGTCTCAAAAATGTACTCAAACTTCAACTGTCATCAGTGTTGCCTGGTTTGGACATTTGCAAACATGATTCTTCAATTATATTTGCTTTTTGCACTTGAAACTATTCCATTTCGCTCCATGATAATAAATATATGTTTTATTGTCATCCGAAGTGTGGGTACATATTTTGAGACACTGTGTACATATAAATTAATATGAAAAATCTGACAAAACAATACTAGTTATTATACTACTGAATTTTTTAGATGAGGATTGATAATCTGTATTATTTGCATTGCTATAAAAAAAATCCAAGAAATCTTCGCAAAATTTGCTACTCAATTAATTCTGAGGATAAAAAGAATAAAAATTACTACCAGAACAGTAGCAGAAACTCACCATGAAGCAAGTGAACAATAGATGCCGTGTTTTGAAAGAAACAGCTTATCTTATAAGCTTGTATATAATGATGTTTATCAACTGTTTTCACTTGTGAAGTAATCCTTTTCGGATAAAGTTTATGCCAAGTGAGAAAATGCACCTTTCTAGGACTTTACTCATCTTAGTTTTTCCTTGTATAGAATGGTGTTTGGGGAGGTTATTTCATTACATATCTTTTTTTTTCTACTCGTAAACTTATATAGTGATGTTTTAGGGGGTATTTCATCTTACAGATCATATCGGGCCATCAGGAGAGAATACGCATCGTTTCGGGTCCTTCCTCTCAAATGATATGATTTCTGCAAAGAATTTTCAGTTAATCGTGCGACATTCATTTCATATCAAGCGAGATCTAATGGCCAAGAAGTACGCTTTGTATATTGGTATAATCGAGCGTTCGAAAACGATATATTAATACGAATACACAAGAGTAAGATTGGCTTGTGTAAGATTTATACAGATCGATATATAAGTCTGGAATGCACCTTGCAAGTTATGCCCAGATCACTCAGCTACTTTAAACAAATATATCTCTTTCTGGGACATATTAAAAATAAGACTAAAGTAAAACTGAAGATGCATTGCTTAAAGAGTTCTCATGGTTTATTATTGTGCTGAAAACATTCTGCTTGGGGCAAACGTGTAACATATTTCTATTAAGACTTTTATCACCCCTCCTCCTCCTCCCTTTCTCTCTCTCCCACCATCTCTCTCCCTCCGTTCCTCCCTCTTTCTCACCCCCCTCTCTCTCTCTTTCTCTGTCACAGTCTCTGTCTTTCTATCTTCCCTCTCTACTGTCCTTCCTCCGTCTCCTCCAAGCTCTCTTTCGATAGCTTAGACAGTAACGACGGAGGGTGACGTGTCAAATAACAACTATGGTTGAAGCGCTGAATATTTTGTCCTCGAGGCCAGCTGATATGCACCCAAATGATTTTTATTTTAACTTTTGAAATCGTTATCATATATATCCGGTACAATGTAACAATCAATACAGAATTTGCTATCTAATTATGAATACGAAATCTGCATGCATTAAAATATATTGAAGCATATTTTACGACTGGGCAACTACAGCTGTCCTGCTAGTATTTGTATAATTTTACTCCTTTCTCTCTCTCTCTCTCTCTCTCTCTCTCCCTCCCTCTCTCTCTCTGTCTCTCTTCCTCCCCTCTGTCTGTCTGTCTCTCTCTCTTCTCCTCTTCCCCTCTTTCTCTCTGTCTTTCTCTGTCTCTCTTGCTTTCTCTCTCTCTCTCTCTCTCTCTCTCTCTCTCTCTCTCTCTCTCTCTCTCTCTCTCTCTCTCTGTGTCTATATATATATTCGTAAATTGAATTCATTTAAAACGTATTGCAAAAACAAAAACAAATAACATCTAAATAAATCGCGATATATCCTAACTGTCGACGAGATGTACCAGGGGGTAAAGAGGTCAGGCTCGTTATCCTGGGGTCCCGATTTCGAATCTCGCTGGATTCAACCACTCTGATGAGTCGTAGACGACGAAACACGTGTCACAGTGGATAATTATATTTTGAAAATAATATATATATATATTTTTTTTTCAGAACAATGTAATGCAATAAATCTACTGGTATGCAAATCCAGTGATTATCGGTCTTACAAAATATTATTGGCTGTAATATTTTAAAAAAGACAATCCCAGCTAAATGAAAATTGCTCAATATACCAGATAGAGCAAATAAAATCGTAATTAAGACAAAGAATACATTTCAATAAGTATATTTCTTTAACCTATAGGTTTTCGATGTTTACTCATCTCCTCAGAGGAATATACTTATTGAAATATATTCTTTGTCTTGCATATAAAAAAAAATCTTTGAAATTTAATCGTTTCACATCATAAAATTTAAATTACTAAATTATGATATATATATATATATATATATATATATATATATATATATATATATATATATATATATATACCTGTTTAACTGATCAATGTGTTAAGAGATTTGATATAATGTCAGAACCGAAACAACACTTGATAAGAACTTGTTTATAAAAAGTGAGAAAAAAAAACAAAAAAAAAACAGACGACAATAGAATTATTGCATCTTTATAGTTCTTTGTGGTGATTACGGTCGGGCCGATAATGGGATTTACATGATGATGATTTTAACAACTATAGTGATGATGATGCTGATGCTATCATAACTACAGTAGCAACGACAACGATAATGATGACGATAACGTATATTATTTATAAATAATAATGATATAAAAATGGCATTCTTATCATCATCATCATCATCATCATCATCATCGTCGTCGTCGTGGTCGTCTTCGTGGTCGTCTTCGTCGTGGTCGTCGTCGTCGTCGTCGTCGTCATAATCATCGTCATCGTTATCATCATTGTCGTCGTCTTCATCTTCATCGTCGTTGTGGTCTTCATCAAGATCATGTGTCATATGCTTTATCGTTTTGTTTCCAACTTGTGCGAGGCGTTTGCTCAGTTGGTAGAGTGCTTGCCTCACATGCAAGAGGCTCGGGTTTCGAATCCTGAGCTCGGATGTGTCTAACTGATGTGCCCAAATGAGAGCGAAACTCGAGTCTTGGACTTCCGGTTCGTTGACTGTCATGGCTCTTGTGGGCTGCGACGTTGTTTGGCTGTGGAATTTATATATATATTTACTGTTTTAAAAATAATAAAAATAAATGAAATTGTTATATACGTCCAAACAAATTAAAGGGCGACTTTCTAAGTAAATAAAAAATGAGCTTCGCTTGAAAAAACAACAATAACAAATATATATATATATATATATATATATATATATATATATATATATATATTAGTGATGGGACGATTCCGATATAATTACGGATTCTGATTCCGATTCTTTATAAATCTCTAAGTATTAAACTAAAAAAGTGTTATTTTGTCCTGGTTAGTGTAAAAACACATCTCAAATGTGCATATATTTTCTCAAACGTAAAACACACTTGTAAGGAGATGATCTAGAAATTTTAGTCTTACTGGAAGTTTAAATCAATAAGTATTTATTATCTCATTATTACTATCAGCGGTGGAATCTGCTTCTTAAACCAAAATCAAGTAAAAAAATATAATTTAAGGAATCAGTTTGGGCATCGGAAAATAGGCGAAATTTTTTTCGATTCCGATATTCCGATTCCATAACCCCAAAAACTCCAATTTTCCCGACTCCCGATTCCAATTCCGATTAATCGACCGAACACAAAAATATATATATATATATATATATATATATATATATATATATATATATATATATATATAATTTTAGTCATTCAATGTATTTAAAAATTTATGAAGTGAAATGTTTGAATTCCAAATCCAAAGATTTTTATTATTCTATGTAAGACAAAGAATACATTTGAAATATTATAATTCCTAGGAGTTAAAATATTTCAAATGTGTTCTTTGTCTTACATAGAATAATAAAAATCTATTTCTAA
>NC_136524.1:31996532-32124032 GCF_053919585.1 Euprymna scolopes | reverse complement strand
CTTGCTGTGAGACTATTCAACTGTAGAAATGGAATATCGTTTCAGAGTTCAAAATATATCACCAAAAATTATGGACTTTAGTGTCGAATATATAAACAAAGTAAAGACATATCCCATAACCATATGAAGGTTTAAGATATTTAGCAACCGAATATTCGAGTGGTGGGGGTAAGAGATAATTTCGGAGCTTTAGAGAAATTTACTTTATCCCTAGGAAAGAAAGAAAAGCTCAATAGCTAGATAAAAAAGTAAAAACATAAGAGAAATCTAAGAGGACTATAAGGAGGGGGAGGAAGAAAAAGACGAAGACGATGGATAAAGACTTAGTAAGGATACATGCAGGGGGGAGTATTAAGGTGGCCATTTCACTAAAATGGAGAGGGTGTTATAGGTTCAAGCAGCTTTAGAAGTGAGCAATGCTTCGAAGGGATGTGTAGAATGTGGAAGGAGGAGCTGAAGGATAGGTTCTAGAAGGGAGAAGCGGGTAGATATGCTAGATTTGAAGATATGAGGAGGGATTAGTAGTTATCGATATGTCCGGGTGAAAATCTTTTTAAAAAAATCAAGAAAAGGTCATGGATATTCTTAGATTTTGTTTTACTTTTGTTACACATTTTTAATAGTTGTCTTGTTTTCGTGTGGTATACTTTTCCTCGGCAGTCTTTCCATCCTCCTTGATTCTTCACAACTATTTGGTCTGGGGTCAGTCGATATCGAAATCAACGTTTTTCTTTATTTCTCCTTTTTATTTTAAGGGGGCGCGGGACATAGTTAACTTATACGTTTTCGGTTTCAGTTTTCTTGGTTCTATGTAGTGTTATTTCTGTTGGTTTGTTTTACACCTGTTGTTGCAGTTTCCATGTCACCAATTAGGGTTGTCACTCATGTAAGATTATTATTATTATTATTATTATTATTATTATTATTATTATTATTATTATTACTACTACTACTACTATACTACTTTACTCACTCAGAGTTCTCACACAGATTATCATCAGACATTGTTGACTGAAAAAAAAAATAAAAACCGATGATATTCCTTGGAGTGTTGGTAACACCAAGCCTTCTCAAGTTTCCAGTACTCCCCACCTCTATGGATAATCTTTGCTAATGAATTTGCATATTTTGCAACAGTCGTCTTCCATTAATTTCTAGCTATCAATGACCAGTTATATTTTACTGGAATCTGAATAGCAATAAGCTTCCTCTCAATATCCCAGCCTCTTTCGCATCTATCCTATAAAGGTCTTAGTGCTTTTACTCATCATCTTTGACCCTCTGACTATTTGGCTTCAATGGGGAATAGCCCCCAAACAATATCACCATTTTACAGTTTCAGTTTTCTTGGTTGCATTTTTGTTTTACTTTTGTTGAATTATCTGTATAACAGGCCAGTGTCTGTCACTCATATGAATTTAATTTTGCATTCGAGGGTTTTTTTTAATTCTTTGATTCCGATTTTTCCTAGTCTTCTTTCCAAGTTCTTTTGGATTATTCCTGGTGCTCCTACAATTACTTGTATTATATTGATTTTAGTCAGATTCCATATTCCTTTCATTTCTCTAGTAAGGTTTGTATATTTGATTCGTTTTTCTGTTTCTTTGATCTTCACTCTGTGTTCTGCTGAGACGGAAAAATCTACAAATTGGCAGATTCTTTCTTTCTTATCAATTACTACCAGGACCTGCTTACCGACGTTGCCCGGTGGTAGCATAAAAAATTAAAGTACGGTTGTTGTTGTTGTTGTTGTTGTTGTTGTTGTTGTTGTTGTTGTTGTTCTTCTTCTTCTTCTTCTTCTTCTTCTTCTTCTTCAACCCCAACTTCCTTATGTTAAGACCGGCTTTAGGAATAGACACCTCCAACCTCCTCATGTTAAGAACGGCTTTCGGAATGGACCCCCCAACCTCACTACATTTATCACGGCTTTCGGAATAGACACCCTATTTTGTGTGTGGGTAGGGTTGTCAAAAAATTTGCCCGAAATGTAACTTTGATAATTGCTGTCAGGAATCGAACGCGCAAACATTATGAAAAAACAACAAAATTTGGTGGTTGCAGTATCGGTAGGCCCGTGCGTACTAATCTGGTGGGCAGGGTATGGTTCAGAGTATGGTATTTTTGGTTGGCAAGACTGGCGTTTAGGTGGCAAAATACTCTTGAGCCCTCTATCACTTATACCAAACCAAATTCCTGTAGTTACCTGTATGTTCCCATGTAAACATGTACACGGTATTTCAGAAAGTGACAGTTTTAAATAAGCAGAAAAAGAAGCAATATTAATAGAATGTTTTTTTTTTAAATAATAAACAATTATTATTCATTTTAAACAAAATATACAGAATTTTTTTCATATTATAAACAATAAAACGCTTTATAATTTGAAATAATGTAAACCTTTAAAATTTTGATTTAAGACAACGGAAACTAATTTTTTTTTATAATTTTGAAAGAAATATTGTTAACAGACATTTTTCTAAATATATACCTAAAAGAAAAGAAAATTGGGGAAATTAGGCGGAAACAATTTATTTTGTATTGCGACCTATGTTTATTTTAAAAACACAAACAAAACAGTTAATAGTAAGATGTATGTGTTTAAAGTACGCACAAACATTTTTTAATATGTATATCTAAAAGAAAATGCAATTGGGGAAATTAGGAAAAAACAATTTATTTTGCTTTGTTGCCTACTTGCGTTTAAAAATAAAAAAAGATTTTTTAAAATAGTTAATTTCTTTATTTCTTAATAATATTAAAAATATTGTCAGATATTTTGTACATTTTTTTAACTTTTACTTATCCATGTTTCTAGGATTCTGTCGTAGGCTCTTTTGTAATTAATTCTTGCTTTTTACATGTTTCAAGATATTTTGTTCTGCGTATAATAAGTCGTGTATCTCTTTTCCCCCCTCTCCGGCATGCTTTTTGTTCCTTGCGCAGTAGTCCGCGGGCATTAAGGGAGTAGGAGATCTGTTAACTCAATTGTTTAGTTAGGATGTTTCAGTATGTTTGGTAAGCAGGTTATTGGTCTGTAATTGCTTGATGCCGTCCCCTTTTCAGAGTCTTTTTGTACTAACGTAGTTCTTCTTTTGGTCATCCATTCGGGTACTTCTGTTTTGTGGATACATTTTCTCAGACTTTGTATCAGTCAATCATGTAGTGTTGTAAATTTCAAGTTCTGACAACCAACCTTTATTGAAGATCTATGACACTTGATCTCAAATCCTTTGTTCAATTTCTGTGTGAACAGTAGATATGTCTCATTGATTTTGCATTCGCTTCCAGAAGTCTCTCTCTTCTGGATGTTTTATGTAGTAGCATTCAATGAATAGTCTCTTTTTTTCTAGCTAATTTCTGTCTATAATTTTTCGGTTTGCTGTTCTGTACGTTAGTGTTTTTTTTTTTCGCTTTTTTCTTTTTTTTTTGTATTTCATCTGTGGTGGTGTCGCTCGTGAGAGTAGCGAGGTTATTTGCCTGATTTTGTCTGATTTCTTTGTTTCTAAAATTAGAATAGCCAACATTTGCAGTATGCTGTCCGGGTCCTCCATGTTGGCCAATAAGAGAGCACCTTCTAATCATGGCACTCATATCTTTCCTCTGAGTCCTACGGCTTGTATCATAAGTATATGTCAAGTTTCATATTTTGGTATATGTGGCTACAATAAGTCCAGGTTTAGTTTACCTGTGATCCTGTCACAGCTATAGTATTTATCTCATTCTCATGAGAGAGTGTGCACTATCACGAACACTTTAAGACACAATAAAAACAAGCAGATATAGAAAAAGAACAGAAAAAAATTATTTGGTTATAGACATTAAGTATCTACTTAATAGAAGTTTTCCTAACTCCTCCTGGAATAACATCGAGGTAGATTCCCCTCTTCTTGACATAGTAGCAGGACAACACCTGACTGATATAAGGATAGAGAGAGGTATCTTTCAAGGATATTCTCTATCGACACTACTGTTTGTCATAGTCATCATGTCACTCAATTGTATTATTATTATTATTATTATTATTATTATTATTATTATTATTATTATTATTATTATTATTTACTTACTTACTAGGAGTAGTTACGCAAGCCATCATCAAAGATTTCTCTTTGAGAACAATTTGTGGCATTCTCTGGATCCTGAGTGACAACAAATCTCCCTATATTTCTAGTACTCTCCACCTCTTTCGATAATATTTGCAGATCAATTTGCGTTATCCCAACAACCGTTTTCTATTGATTTCTCATTGGAAACGACTATTAGCATTCACTAAAATTTGTGTGGCAATACCCCTCCCCCAAGGCCCGATTCCTCTTTACACTCAACCAGTGGAGGTCTCGGCAGTGCATTCATTCCTCGGTCTTTCCATCCTCCTTGACCCTACTCGATTATTTGGTATGGCGGCAGTTTATGGTAACACAAAAAGTACAGTGGGAGAGGGTAAAATTTCAGTTTTCATGATTCCATATGATGTTCCTTTGTGTTTTACATCTGTAGCAGTTTCTGTGTGTCCGGTTTGTGTTTGTAGCTCATGTGTGTTGGTCTCCGCATTTAAGGGTTTTCCCTAATAGCTCAGTCGTTTTTATTACTGTTATCCATTGTATCTTCGCAACCATTCCATTGATTCCATTCTCTCCCATTCTTCTTGATTTCCATCAACAATCTCCCAACTCATATTTTAGATCATTCCTCATTTATGCAGATGGCACTAGCATCTATGGTAAGTTTTCAAAGCCCAGCAAAAACCAGGATGTTTCTAATTATATCTTGTCCGACTTCGAACATGTGGTACACTTAAGTAAAAAAAAAAATGGCTAGTTACCTTTAATACATCCAAAACCAAGCTTACATCCTTTCACCACCAACGCTCTGATCCCCACTCGACTCCAATTTAAATTAATAGCTCTTGTCTTAAGGAAGCACCCTGCATTTACGAGCTTCTGGGACTGACGTTTACTTCTGATCTGAAATTGAAGACATAATCAGATCCGTTGCTAAGATCGCTAAAAAATTGGTTGGATTATTCTCTTGTTTCAAAAGGTATCTCACTCCTCGCGCAATCCTCTACCGGTATTAGAGCCAAATACACTCTAAGATGTCTAATATAAACTTGTTTCTGCTTAGCTGTATTTTTTACAAAGGAGTCACCACTTATCAAAGCCCAGAGGCCACTCGAGATTAAGGGTTAAAGAGTGTACAGTAGTCAATATCATAGAAATCGTTAGTAGCGCAAACTTCGTAAATTGGATTAATTAAGAGAAATGGCTCATCAAGAACTTGTTTACGTTGGACTTGAAGACGACCATATTGTAATCAGCGGGAAAACAGGCAAACATAAGAGAATTCCACATGCGTGCAACTTTTAGGAATACACTTTCTTCATGGAATCCACGTTTATGTTTAGGCACAGATAAAGAGTGGGGGGGGGGGAATTATTGATAGGGGTTTCAGCTAGACGAGTGCTAAACTAAAATAATCAACCCCTAGCAAATATCCACCATTACCGATTATCACGATTTTGTCTCACCAGTCACCTGACATTGATTAATCCAATATCCTCGAAAAGCTTTGATCCTTAATAAGCGATGACACCGGCTAGTAAAAAGCGAATCTACTCAACAAAGATAACACCCATCTGATAGATGACCAGAAGAAGCAATGTCACGTATAACATTTGGAAGTGCATTAGAAATGTTTATATTAAGAACTCCCTAAAAATAAATAAATGGGGGTTGCGTCACGTCGCGTATAGCTATTTAAAGCCACAACATTATATTTGTGATTCAGTCGCTAGTGACAGTACCGCTCTCTATCGGTTGTTTAAGATGATCTAGGGTTGACACGATCATCACAATACCTTGGTCTATGAATCATTGAAATCCGGCTAACAGAAACAGAAGAAAAAGTCAAAGAAAAATATCCTCCACGAAAAACAAAGACGGGTTCTAGATAGACAGGTGGAGACGAAAAAGAAAAAAAAAACAACACACAGCGCATATATACATACACATACACTCATACACTCATTAATACACACACGCTCACATACACACACTTACACACACATACACGAATACACGAATACACACATACACACATACACGAATACACACATACACTAACACACACACTAACACACATAAACACACACATACACCAACACACACTAGCGCATATGCACAAATATACACTGCATGCACAAAAAAAAATGAAGTAAAAAAGAAACTCACACGGTAACAAAGAAAAGCCAAACAAAGAAACAGGTTGTTGATTGACATAATGCATATGTCGAGTTAAAAAAAAATCCTATCTGAGGTCTGTGTTTTAACAACAAAAGGCACGAATATACAGCTAAAACCAAAACAACCCGCCCCGCCCCCCACACACACGCACACGCTAAAAAGACACTGGAAAAGTTGTAGCCCGGCTAATGTGAGTTCAAACCCTAAATCAATGGGCTGGGAAATCAATGAAGACGGGCATTCAATTAAGTGTATAAAAATGTACCGTTTCTCTTGACTATTGGGTTTCAACACTATTTAACTGAACAAAAAAACAAAATGTCGTGAAAAAAAAAAAACCTACACCTAAATGACGAAGCCTACGAAATTGACTATTCAAATCCTATAAGATTTGTTATGTTAATTCGTGCACTAATAGTACCGGGTCAGGTATTAACTGCAAATTTCTCAACAGCTACGGTAATATAGCAACCTGTATTCAGCGACTGTTTTACAATAGGTATTGTGTTTAGGCGTTAGTGTATAAGCTATCAAAGCAGACTGTGATCTCAGCATGATTGGGTTCGAGCCTTGTCGAAGGTACGGCATTACTTCCAGTAATACTTCGGAAACGTTATGAATATATATATATATATATATATATATATATATATATATATATATATATATATGTATATATATGTGTGTGTGTGTGTGAGTGTGTGTGTGTGTACGTGCGTGTGTCTGCGTGTATATATATATATATATACATATATATATATATATATATATATATATATATATATAGAAAGAGAGAGAGAGAGCGAGAGATCAACTATAGGATACAGCGTGCTACTAAGGCTTTTGGTGGCTTAGAGAAGCGAGTGTGGTCTGACAGGGGTATAACTATTCATACAAAGATCAGTGTTTATCAATCTTGTATTTTACCATCCCTGCTTTACGCTTCTGAGGCCTGGACAACTTATGGTAGACACATAAAAATCATGGAGAGAGTGCACCAGAAATTCCTGAAACACATTCTAAGCATCAGGTGGAGCACTTTTATACCTGATATGGTTGTTCTCATGCGAGCTGACGTGCCTTGTATCGAGAAGTTGATTATACGCAATCAGATGAGGTGGGCTGGACATCTGACAAGGATGGACGACGATAGATTGCCAAAGCGCCTGTTCTATGGTGAAATTACACAAGGAAAGCGTCCACAACATAAACCGAGGAAACGCTTTAAGGATAACATCAAAGATAATCTTAAAGCTCTTGATATTGACCTGTTCAGTTGGGAAAGTGCTTCCAATGATCGTAAAAAGTGGCGCTCCTTGGTCTATCATGGCTGTGATAGTTTTGAGAAGAAAAAATATAAGCATGCAAAAATGAAGCGTGATATCCGGAAGAAAAATCTGTCAGATATAGCAGGTCTGTCGGAGGATTTCATGCAGAACCACACCTGTGATTTATGCGGTAAAATTACTTTATCCGCGTTTACATGGGGATCAATCTTTCTTTGATGCGATAAACTTTGCAGGGCACAGATGTTCTGTTTGCTCTGTGGTCTGAAAATCGAGTGGAGGCCTAAAGCGTCATATGAGCGTCCACCAGTAGAGCAGCACCAGTTAGCATCCCTCAATCTCAGCTTAAGTGTGACCTTTGCAACTGTGTAAGAGCAGGGCTGGTCTGAAGAGCCATCTTCGTTCCCACAGAAAATAGGAATTGATGCATCTTGATCACATCTCCACATGTATATCTGTATGTGTGTATAAGTGTGTATATATGTGTATATAATTAAAAATATATATATATTTCAAAAATATATGAAAAGTAATCAACAATTAATCAAGGGAAAGATGGTCTTCTTCTGTCAAGAAGTGACAATCACCATACATATATATATATATATATATATATATATATATATATATATATATATATATATATATATATATATGAGTAAAAATAAAATAAAGCGATGGTTGACGTTATGTCATTTGAGAGGGAAAACCGAGAATTAATAAAATAGTAATCAACGTTTCGTCCCTATTTCAGGGGACAGCATCAGAATGTAGAAGAAAAACGATTACAGACCACAAGCAAAAAATTCTCAAGACCTTCCCATTCTGGGCAGAAACTATAAATGTGTGTGTGGCTGTATTATACGTTCTCCCCAAAACACATAAAGAAAACATCCCTATGCGACCCATAGTCCACACGCACATTTATAGCTTCTGCCCCAATGGGAATGACTTTAGGATTTTTACCTTTTTCACTCGCATGTGGTCTGTAATCGTTTTTCTTCTACATTTTTCCTACGAAATCCTGATCATGTCCCCTGAAATAGGGACAAAATGTTGATTACTATTTTATTAATTCTCGGTTTTCCTTCTCAAATAACACACACACACACACACACACACACACGCACACACGCGCGCGCACACACACACACACGCATATATATATATATATATATATATATATATATATATATATATATATATATATATATATTCAGGCAAACATTATTAAAAACAACAGAGATACCTTGCTTAATAATTCTTTTTTTCATTTTTTCGATCTTTCGTAAGATTTTTTTAACTTCAAGATGGAAGGTATTTACAAATGTTCCATGGTTCACACGAGCGCTTTCGATTCTTTCTTTAATCATCATCAGGTGGAGATAAAATATTAAAGATAGAAGTGAAATATATAGTTACGAATGATAAAAAGAGTCAATGAAAAGTCGATTAAAATATACATTTACGAGTGATAAAAAAAACTCGATTAAAAATTAGGATGATAAAAGGCAATGTTAGTAAAACCAGTCGTATATATATATTAAGGGGATTAGAACAACAGTCTAAAGAGCAGAGTACATTTTAATGTATTAGTAAATTCATTAATACAATTAAAATAAAAGAAAAGAACAAACAAAATCAATAAATTGTACGATCGTTTCGGAAACTATGTTTTTATTGAGACAGACAATATGTCTTGGACAATAATTTTATGATTTGATTTTGTGAAACAAAGTCTCCTCATCAGCAAAAATAGTGGGTGGAGGTTTAAAGACACCAAAAATAAAACTAGCATTTATAGATATATCTTTTATTCGTCCGCCTTTAAAGCCCGTAAGTATCATCGTCAATCCATTCATTGGGATGTTATTAAATGTAGTTTAATGAATGGTTTACGTATTGTCTGTCTCAATAAAAACATCGTTTTCGAAACGATCGTACAATGCATTGATTTTGTTTGTTCTCTCTTTTGAAACAGATTTTTAATCTTAAATTTTAATTATAAATTATCGATCATTTAACTCTCTCTCTCACTCTCTCTCTCTCTCTCTCTCTCTCTCTCTCTCTCTCTCTCTGCATATATATATATATATATATATATATATATATATTAGCAGGCTGACCGGCGTTGCTCGAGCAATATTTACTTTGATTTTTGTTCTTCTTCTTAAATTTCGGTTTTTGTGTATTGATAATTATATTGAAAACCCTCTTTCTATTTTTTAACCGAAAATACAACTTTGTATAGAACTTTGAATAGATGGGTGATAACTGTCTTTAACTTAAACTGGCATCTCAAAATAACACGTATCGAACACTATGTTTACGAGTTATCTCGTATTTGGCCCCTACCATGCATTATTTTTTTTTTCTAACGAATACGTATATATGTTATAAGTTGAATGATTCACTATAAATAAAAGCTGATTTGAGTCATTTTTATTACAAAAAATATACAAACTGGTAAAAACTAACAATCCCTTTAGTGAAAGTGGCTCCTGAAAATTCCTTTAAAAATAAATACAAATTTAATATATATATTCCATATTATATTCGTATGTATTATTTATTGACTGTAGTTTTTTTTGTTTTTGTTTTTTTTTGAAATTGTAGAAAAAAATAGCTTGGTAATGACAATAAATTTAATAGAGCTATAGCTGGCAGAGAATATGTTTAGATTTGAATCTCGAGCAAGTCTTCAATTCCAAAGACTCTAACATGTTCAATATGCTCATGCAACTATCCCTTATAGCCCTGAGTACACTCCCTGTAATATAATTGTCCAAGAATCAACAAAACTCGCCTACAATAGAAAGAGAAATTTTTCTGAGTTTTTTCTTTAAACCAAAGATGTTATAGACAATCTCTTACATCGTGAACTTAATGACTTCCCTTCCCGGGCGAGGTCTAACAATATACAGATTTACACAGCTAAAGCACATGGTCTCTATGGTTTGGCAGTTAAAATAATGAAGGTTGCAAGCCAGAACATAATAGAATGGATCACAACCTTTATCATCAATACTTAGAATGAGGCTCCGATCGCAGAAGATTAGATACATAGTATACCGTTATCCTAATCCAAGCTGAATATGATATCAAGTTGACTTTTTATTAAAACAGTCTTAAAACAGTCTGGAGGAAGGTATTTAATCTTTCCGCTATCCGGGAAGTATTGTGTATTTATTTATCGCCTCGCCATTATTGCGTAATACTATAAATTAAAAAAAAAAGAAGAAGAAGAAGAAGAAGAAGAAGACGAGGAGGAAGAAGAAAAAACAGAGAGCGTAGAAGAGAAATGATAAAGAATGAAGTGACGGCAAATGTAATAGAAATAAAGTAAAGGTATTATAAAGAAAACATATTCGAAAATAAATCATTTGAAAACAAAATTCCGCAAGAACTTTCTTCTCAACAAGAAGTAAAAAAAAAGAAAAAGAAAGACAAAATGCAAAAATAAAAAGAAAGAAAAAGAAGAAGGAAAGAGAACAGAATAAAAAGCATTAAAAATAATAAATGAAATATATAACGAAAGTAAAAATGAAAAATAAATGGAAAAAGAAAAAGAAAAAAGAAAACAGAAAGAAAAAGAAAAAAAGAACGAAAGAAATAATTGGATGTAAACGAATACAGCATCAATTTTGATGACGCTTAAAAGAAAGGAGTTTTTTTTTTTTTTTTCGAAATTATTTAACATGTGTCGGTTTTTTACGCGAATCTTACGGTGGAAAAGATAATAGAAAAAAAAATGTGCATTGACCAAGTAAATCTGAACGGAAGTCACGTGGCTCACCCAGAGCACGATCCGGTGGAGGAAGAGGAGATAGCGGGAAAATCCTTCTCCTTTTTTTTTTTTTTTTTTTTTCTTATTCTTCTTTTCGACGTGGATTTTAAGTTGTTCGCGCGCGCACGCCGCGCTTCAGGAGAGAGCAAGGCCAAGAAACACGGCACCATACGCGCAGCTGTGTCTTCGTTTTTTTTCTTCTTCCACCAAATCACGCACATGCTTACTCTTGTCTGTGTGCCCCATTACCCTTACTACGACAAGATTTGTGAGGAGAGGCGGTGTGATGAGATAGGTGGGTGGTCGGTCTTCAGGACTTGACTGCCTGGTGCGACTGAGTCCATCCGTCACATAAAACGCCGTCTCTCCATCCATACTATAACGCTTTTAAAGGAAGCCAGAGCTTATATGCTAGTATTATTTCCTTCACACTAGGGGGTTCTCAGATGAGTTGTTCTCGGTGATCACTCACCAGCAAAAACAGTTGATCCTCAGCCAGTTCCTATTTACTTGATTCTTCATGATTTAGAAACAATATCGGTTTTAAACCTATTTAGTTGTGGTGGTGGTGGTGGTGGTGGTGGTGGTGGTGGTGGTGGTGGTGGTGGTGGTGGTGGTGGTCTGACAGAGTGCGAACGAGCGTATGCAAATGCGTATGAAATGCGAAATGATGTCATTGTAAAGTATAAAGAAAACTCTATGAAAAAGGAGAGAGAAAACACATTAGATGAGACGATCATGTTAGAGACGTGAATGACGTTCGAGAACACGTTAGAGACGTGGGTGACGTCATGTTCGTAAGGAGAAGTCACGTGTGGCGGAGGAATGAGGAAATAAATGTTGTTGTTGTTGTTGTTGTTGCTATAACGAGAAAAGGCGAGTTGAAGTCCTTTTCTATTCTTTGTCTACTTTGCGACTGAGGCTGCAACGTGTTGGGTAACGTTACGGTGGGATCGTTGGCTTTAGTAGGTCCATTTTGTACGACGACAGCGTCTTTGGGTATTGCCAAAAACTACACCGACAATTAATATCAATTTGTTTATAGTATGGATGGTATTTTCATTTTGTCTTCTTTTATACTTTTGTTAGGTCTCCACCAATGAGTTCTATTGTCTCGTTGGGGGTTTCACCGCTTATATTGTTGTTACTTTATATAATGTTCTAATTATTTCCATTCTTCAAATCCTGAAAATATACCCATATGCATTCCTTGTTGCTCAATCATTTGCTTGCGTAATGAAAAAAACTGCCGATATCTCCCATACATATGCGTGTTAGATTCATCCCTTGGATGCTACCCCGGACAGTATAATATAGATAAGAGGCTGTTCCCCATATTGCACGCCTTCCCTCTCCACATTGCTGATGAATCTAAAGGAACAGAAGACAGTTACAGTTTAGCACCAACGCTGTCACAGGAACTGATTGAACAAAGTTGTTGGCATAGAAACTCCACTCCAGATTTTCTCCTCAAAGTTTACTCCTGAAGCTTTTCTAATGAGTGGTTTGGATTTATTTGCTTCCCCACTAAGCAAATTATGAACAAGGCCGTTTTTTAATGTGAGAGAGGAGGGGAGGAGGAAGGGAAAAGGAGACCAGCTCCCGAGAGGTGGGAAATGGGAGCTGGATAGTGAAGTCCATTTGGTATATAGGGTTGCTCCTACATGGACCAAAAGATTGCCACAAGGACAATGGTCTTTGATTGCAGCATCTGACGGACAGATACCACACTTTGATCTTGGCCCGAAGGCCACAAAGGTCCTACCCAAGGGGGAGGTGGACGAGTGGTTATTCCACAAGGCAGAGAAGGTTTGAAATCAGGATTTACTTTCACCTGTCTCCCAAGGCTGGCTAGCTCCACCTTCTCGAATATATATCTTGCAATTTGTTGCCTGGTTGCTTGGAACTGCCTTTGGAATATTACTCTATTATTAGTCTCATTTCCATTGGTGCCATTCTTTCTCCTGGATTGTTTTGGCTTGCTGTATTTATGGTGTTTACTTACCTGCATGTTGTGTGCGTGTTGTTTGTGATATTGTTGCATCTAAAATATTATTAGGACGATATATCTGAATCTGAATCGGGAAATGTACACATTGGTAATTTTAGGTGCATCGGAATCGGAAAAATTTAGAGCCTAATTTCCGATGCCAAAAACGATTCTATTGATTGTTTTTTTTTTTTTTTTTTTTTTTTTTTTTTTTACTTAATTTCCCATTGCTGGTACTGATGAAAAAAGATGATAGATATTTATTGATCTTAAACTGCCAATAAAATCAAAACATAGATCACCTCCAAAAGTTTATTTTTACGTTTGCAAAAATATATGCATATATTAAATAGACTTCACACTGATTTTAAAAAAAGTAATGAAAAAAAAGACCAACTCTACAACTAAATATTTAGGAATAGAAAAAAAAAGAATCGTAATCAGAATCAGTAACTGTATCGGAATCGGAAATATAAAACACAATCGGTAATGCTATCAGAATCGAGAAAAATATTGGAATCCACCCATCATTAATCTAAAAGTATCCGCAAGATGCCAATTTCTTCTGTTCATTTTCACTAAAAAGAAGATTTTTATTGCACGAAGATTTTCTCGAGATATTATTTACCTTCTTTAAGCAGCAAAATAATATGAAACCGATAAATTTTCCAGACAAAGCTTTGTGCTTTTTGATTTTGTTTTGGCACCTATTACACGAAGGTCACTTTTCTAAACGTTTGCATTTTTGTGCGTATATCAAACAATCTAAAACAAAGATGCACAAATTTTATATTTCCTTGATCAGCGTTGCCCTTGATGTAAAATATCTACAAATGACAAATAATTCTATGGGTGGGTGCGAAACAACGCTTACCGAGATAATACAAACACTGTGTGCTTTTATTTCCGGGAATTATTCTTTCTCAATTACATGGCTTTCTTCATCTTTAGTAAAGGTCTATAAATATATTCCATGTGCTCCGCATTCCATCTTCAAAAATTCCTATTCTAGTGGTGCTTCTGTAATAGAACTCCCTCACTAGTCTATTTTCCCGCGCTGTCCATTTCTTCCTCTGTGTTTCCTTGTATTTGGTTCCTGGTATTATGGTGCCTCAACCTAGAAAGACCAACATTCACAGGATGCCAATCAGGTGCCCATGTCGGTGCATTTAGGTCTCGCCGTTTTTTTTTTTTTTTTGTTTGTTTTGTTTTGTTTTGTTTTGTTTTGTTTTTTTCCATGGCTTGTTGCATTTATGTGAAAGATGGGTGACCAATTTGGGACTTTCAGGCGCTGCATCTGGGAGGACATTGACACATCCCTGCAAAAACCTAACGTCGTAATCTCTACTAACCGAGATATACATGCGACTGGGGATCGCTTGTGAATTTCATACTCTCATGGAACTCCCTCCTTTGGAGGAAGCGATTAACCCTGCATAGAGTTAGTGCCGTTTCCAACAGGTCCAAGCTTAATTTAATTGGGTACTTATGTAGAATAAAGACTGTTCTACAATCGGAATTTTCGTAAAACGCGCAAAGGTGCAAATGAAAGTTTCGTTTTTTTTTTCTTTTCGTGTAAATACTGGACAATTTCTTCAATAGAAGATATATTATTTCTGTTATTCGAAGATTATTTGGTGCTGATTTAGAATTGCACTTATTCAAAAAACAAAATACAAAAATCATGATGTGTAACGTAATCGTTACGCTCGAAACGTGTTCGTTACAGTTCAAATATCTCTCGGCTTCCCACTGCGTCCAGCACCGGTGAAAAGGGACAGACAAAAATAAATAAACCAGACTCGGCTTTATTTTCTTTTTTAACACAAGTTGTTTATTACCGTTTTCCTTCCTCCACCCCCATCCCCGGCTCAACACCAATTTAAAAGTCTCTCGCCATCGTCCATCTCGCTCAACTTACATTTTTCTTCTCCGACTTCACGCTAGCATACAACTAGCCATTTCTTGTCTTCAAGTTTAGACGTCCATCTTTTTCAACTGCACAGACTACTCCCGACCACGCGGTGTCCTTTTTTTTTCTTTCTTTTTCTTATCGCACCAGCTCGCGCATACTTCCTAATTTGCATATGTCTTTTTTTCTCCTTTTTTTTTTTTTTTGGCTACTGCTGGTTATATCCTCGCAAGCCAGCTTCTGTTGATATTTCCCACGCGCTCATACGCACTCTGTTACAGATATATGTACTCGTCGCCGAACGATGTTATATTAAAAAAAATCACGTAAATTGATCAAGAAGTTTGTTTTATAAATAAAAATCAAAACGTAGATTCCATGAACAAAGCGTCTTTCTTAGAAGTGCACACCTGTGGAACTCTCTTCCGTTTGCCTGTTTCCCACCTGACTACAACTTGGATGTCTTCAAGTCCAACACAAACAAATTCCTGATGAACCGCCTCTTTAAGTAAGACACGTTATCTTATCTCCAATATTAATGATACTATCCCATTGATTACTGTACACGCAATAACCCTTATCCCCGAGTGGCTTCTGTGGTGACCTCCATGTAAAAATAAATAAATAAATAAATAAAAATTTACGATTTTTACCGATTCTAATATTCAATGTATTCATTATAAGCCTGATTTTCATTTCAGTAGTTCCAATTGGGTTGTCTCCTACTTATTTATGCTGGATCAAAAACATAGCTGATCAAAAACCACTACTCACGCTTAATGAGAAAATTTGATTTTCTCATTTTAGAAAATGAATACTACTTGAACAATTTACGCGATTTTTGGAACATGGCATGTTTTGTGATTATCATGTACGCCCTTAAGATTCTGTATTTTTTTATATAGAGGTGTAAATTTAAGTAAAAACCAATAATTTTGAAAAACGAGAACAATTGTTGTTGTTGTTGTTGTTGTTGTTGTTGTTGTTGTTGTTGCTGCTGCTGCTGCTGCTGCTGCTGCGAAGAAGAAGAAGAAGAAGAAGAAGAAGAAGAAGAAGAAGAAGAAGAAGAAGAAGAAAATACAATGAATAATTATTGGATATTTTTCATGAAACTTTAAGAAAATTCAAATAAAAAAAACACTCATTGCAAGGTAAGTTTCATAAATAAATATTTATTTTTTTAATAACAAACAACTGATAGCAAGAAAAAAATGTTTTAACTCTTTATATGATCTTATTATTTATGAGTTTTCTTGAAAATCAAAATCAAAATTTAGATTCTATCTATCTTAAAATATTGCAGCATTAAGAATCATTTTTTTTAATTCAACATTATATAATCAATTCTTAATGCTGCAATATTTTAAGTTATAAATTTATTATATTTTTTACTGGAATGTCTTGTCCTTTTCCTTTCCAGATTTAACAACTAGTCCTTTACTTTCCCATGTTTAAGTTTAACCATATTACTTTTCATGCTCAGATTTTTTTATTGTAATATATATATATATATATATATATATATGTTACTTTTTAGCGGCATTGATAGCACAACAATAACAAATCTTAAATTAAAAAGACAATAAAAGATTGTACATTCAAGTGGTGAGTCATCGTAGCTCAGCAGTAGAACATCAGACTGCGAATACTGATGCCATGAGTTCGATCTCCACCTATGCTGATGACAGCTAAGAGCTAGAAGCATGCATGTCCATGGGTATACCTTTTATGCACGTAATAATATTAAATACTACTACTACTAATAATAATAATATATAAATATAGGTAGATGTTAATATGCATCATATGTTTGCATTCATCCTTTAAACTATTCACCGATCAAGTCGCTTCACATAATCTAAATATTTAGCTTTCAAAATTTAAGAAAACACCGACTTTTGTAAAAATTTACAAATGGAATTAAACACTCGTCTAGCCAGAACCACTATCAACAGTTTCCCACACTCTTTATCTGTGCCTACACCTAAACGTAGATTCTATGAACAAAGCTTAGGTCTTAGAACTGCTCGCCTGTAGAACTCTATTCCGTTTGCCTGCTTTCCAGCTGACTACAATATGGTTGTCTTCAAGTCCAACGTGAACAAGTTTTTGATGAACAGTCGCCCTAAGTAATCCAAATTATAAAGCTTCCACTAATGTTTACTACGCTAAAATCACAATGACTAATGTATACCCATTAACCCTTATCCTCGAGTGACCTCTGGGCCTTGTTAAGTGGTGACCTGCATGTAAAATATCCCTAAATAATAAATATTATCTATTTTGAGTAGTGTAAGGGCATTTTTAGAGGCATTCGATGGGCACAACATCATATTTTAAAGCGTAAATATATCACATTCGCATTTAATTTGGTTCATATTCACTGATAATAATTAAACAAGGCCCCGTGTATTTCACTCCCTTTTAAAAAGACTTAAACTTAAGAGATTTTCTAGAATACAAAGTCCTGTAATAGATTTTAATTAGATTTAGAATGAGGATTCTGGACGTGAGGTTTAGTATCGTTATACCCTGATTTTTTTCTGTTCGAAAGAGGATATAAAGGTAGTACAAAACTGTTCTGTTTGGGGGATTTGTTTTATACATCCACTAGCGGGGGGTACCCGGCGATGCCCGGGTGTTTGGAGGTGTGTGTGGTGTTAAATAAAAAGGAACCCGGGGGGGGGTCGAACCTGAAGCCCTGAGGTGAAGTTTGAAAAATTAAATCGGCCAGCTAGAATGAGTTAGTGAAAGATGTTTGAATTTACAGTTGCGCGGCTGGAAGTCGTCGAGCGTTACGACGACGACGTAGGTTTGTTTGTTATAAGCGAAGTAAAAAAAGAAAAGAACGTTGACACTTAAGCGGGAAAAAAAACACAAAAAACTAATGTAAGGCAAACGAACGATGAAAACAGAAAACGAACACGTTTATAAGTTATAAAAATGCAACATCAATAAAAATTCATACGTATATATATACAAATACATATATATATATATATATATAATATATATATAATATATATATAATATATATATATAATATATATATATATATATATATATATATATATTATTATTATTATTATTATTATTATTATTATTATTATTATTATTGGCTCACACGGAGCTTTCACACAAGTCAACAAACGATTGGAAACCTGTGGTGTTCTCTGGAAGCTGAGTGACAACAAGTCTCCCCAAACGTCCAGCTCTCTCCACTTCCTTCGACAGCATTTGCAAATGAATTTGCATCATCGCAACAGCCGCTTACCATTGATTTCTCGCTGGTAGTGGACATTGGTTTATACTGGAATTTGAGTGGCACTCAGCCTCCCCAAGGTCCCAGTTCTCTTTGCGCTTGTCAAGCCGAGGTCTGATTGGCGCTCGCTCCTCTGTCTTTCAGTCCTTATTGGCCCTTCTCGGGCCAATAAGGACTGAAAGAGCGTAAAAATTGCGAGCTCTCTAAAAAAAAAAAAAAGGACAAAAAATGGAGAAGCCCTTTTCAACCTTTTTTTTTTTTTTTTGGAAAATCGTTCGAACATTAGCATAACTCACATCGACAGCTGGATATATAGACAATATAAATTTGAAATTATTAAAGTGAGGCGTATTTTACAAGAACAGTAGGCTGTGTTAGCGGGTGGGAGTGATGATAAAACTAATCAAGCACTATCTAACAACCTTGTTGAGATCATTAGTTCCTACTTTTGAAGATCTTAAGCCTGGATATATATATATATATATATATATATATATATATATATATATATATATATATATATATATATATATATATTTGAACCCAGTCAACGACGGGTATTTTTGACTGGGTTCAGAAACAGCCTACAGAAAATGGACTCTGATTTATGAAAGTATGATAGGAAGGCTTGTAAAGAGATAGCTTCGAATTTGGGGGTATCAAAACCAAAGCAAAATATGATGAAAGTAAAAATAAAATAAATAAACCCCATAATTTATTATACCATACCTGTTCACACTGAAACACTTATCACAATATTCTGTGGATCTATATTAAAAAAAACCTTGTTAAACTTTGTGATATATTTCCATTCTATGGAGGTTAGGTACGAATGAACACGCCATAATTTTATTATACCATATTTCTTCAAACTGAAACATAATTATCAAAGTATACTTACGCAGATAGATATGAAAAGTCTTTATTAAAGTGTGTGCCTATTTCCATTCTATGGAGGCCAGGCGCGAACGCAGACTCCACAATTTTATTATACCATCCCTATTTAAGTTAAAACATACTTATCAAAGTATTATTATGTACATCTATATCAAACACACTTGTAAACGTTTTTTTTTTTTAAATTTTTTTTTTCCATACTTTGTGGACCAGGCGCGAACGAAGACCCCACAATTTTAATTAATCGCCGTTCTGCCAGATCAAACATACCCAATCCTGTGTCTCGATACATCTTCTGTCATTATATGTAATCAGTTTTTTTTTAAATAGTTAACCATATAGGAGCCTATTCGTGACCACACACACACACACACATACACACACAGACATTCAGCTTTATATATATATATATATATATATATATATATATATATAGAGAGAGAGAGAGAGAGAGAGAGAGAGAGAGAGAGAGATAGAGAGATAGATAGATCTTCAAATTCACTGTTTTACAAGACATACATAGACACACATTTTAGTGTTTGTTTCGCATACTTTGCGAATAAAACATAATGTTTTTAAGCTAACAAAAAAGAAATTAATCTTTTTAAAATGGTGTATTTAAGCAATATTTATAGCTCTGCTATTGCTCTATTCAGCTATCAAAAATAACTTTATATCATTTGCTTATATATTTAAATAAGGTTCCAAGTAAACTCATACACGTCTAGGTAAGTGTAAATTGCACTCTCCATCAATTAGGAGATGGGGGCAAAAATTCTAATGAAACGGCTTCAGTCGATTTCTGCTGGTAGGGACTCATATTAATTAATAAAAGGTATCTGAACAAATTCCTATAAATCTTGTCTCATTAAAATGTTAGAAACATCCAGTTATATGTTGCGTCTGACAGGTGTAGTGGTATAGGTGGGGATATATATATGGTTTTAGGTAAGGTTATTGCCGTTGACGCTGATGCCATTTAATGTGGCAGTAGAGACCAATACGTCAGCCAAAAATGTGTCCATAGGTTGGACAAAGAAGTCCAGATGGCGCACTGCCCATTTCCATTGTTGTGCACGGATTTTAATCCTCCAATGTTGAGAGGTAGATTGTATTAGATCTGTCGTTATGGCACAGGTTGCTTTACAGACTGCCTTGCCGAGAGCCAAACGTTGAAGACATCATATTGCAGAGTTTTTTTGTTTTGTTTTTAATATAAAAATCAACTACAGCCCGTTTAGCAACTTGCTGCAGCGGGTGGTTGTCAGGTATATGGATGGTATGCTATATCCAGTGGAGATATTTGCTGAGCAATTCAGAAAAATAATAAAATATATTGTTTAGTATCGCTTGCTTGTTTAGAAATTATTCGACGTTTTTTTTTTTCATGTTTTGTAATTTATATATGTTTATTAATATTTTATAGCATATATTATTATTGTTATTATTATTATTATTATTATTATTATTATTATTATTATTATTATTATTATTATTATTATTATTATTATTATTATTATTATTAAGAAGAAGAAGAAGAAGAAGAAGAAGAAGAAGAAGAAGAAGAAGAAAAAGAATAAGAAGAACAAGAACAAGAACAAGAAGAAAGTGAATGCAGCAAACTGGCCCAAAAGGAATACAAGAACAGGCATGACCAAGTGGGGAGGGCAGTACACTGGGAATTATGCAAACAACTGCATTCTGAACACACAGACAAATGGTACAAGCGTAAATCCGCAACAGTGCTCGAAAACGAGAATCACAAAATCCTATGGGACATGAACATACAGACGGACAAACCCATCCAAGCAAGAAGACCAGATGTCGTAATAATTAACAAGAAAGAAAAATCCTGTCAAATCGTAGACATTGCTGTCCCAGCTGACCACAGAATGAGTATGAAAGAAAAGGAGAAACGAAGCAAATACACAGAGCTAGCCAGAAAGTTAAAAGGGATTTGGATGATGAAGAAAATCAAAATAGTACCTATAATAGTAGGAGCACTAGGAACAATTCCGAAAAACTTTGAAAAACGAATGTGAGAAATTGGAATCAGAAGCATGACTGCAAAGATACAACGGACAACGATAATGAAAACGGCTGAAATGTTAAGGAAAACCCTTGAATGCGGAGACTAATACACATGAACCACATGCGTGAGCCAGACAAACTGCTGCAGAGGCAAAACAGGAAGAAGCGGTACATGGAACGAAGAACAATGAAGCTGCATATCTACAAGTTCTATATCCCCCATCACGCATCATCTCCCATTGCCCCATCACCGCCCCCCCCCAAAGTGTGATATCGAATAGCCGAAAAGAGTCAAGTCAAGGAGGATGAAAAGACCGAGGAGAGAGCGCTGACCAGACCTCCGCTGGACAAGCGCTAAGAGAACTGGGACCTTGGGGAGGCTTAGTGCCACTCAAATTCCAGTATAGACCAATGGCCGCTACCAGCGAGAAATCAATGGTGAGCGGCTTTTGCGATAACGCAAATTTATTTGCAAATGCTATCGAAACAGGTGGAGAGTGCTGGACGTCTGGGGAGACTTGTTGTCACTCAGAGAACACCACAAGTTTTCGATCAGATCTTTGCTGACCTGTGTGAAAGCTCTATGTGAGCCAATAATAATAATAAATAACGTTATCATTTCGGTACGGTTAGTATTCTGCATATATGACAGACACTTTCAATTTTATATACATGCTAGCATGGGTGCCCGGCGTTGCCCGGGGGTTTAGAGGTGTATGCTGAGCAAAAAAGAAAAAAATACAAAAAAAAGGTAACTTTTTTTAATTTTGACCCCTATTATATATATAATCTCGCTAATTTCGAATCTCGCTAGATTCAGCCACTCTGATGACGAAACACAGAAACACATGTCAGTGGATAATTATATTATATTTTAAAAATAATATATATATATATATATATATATATATATATATATATAACTACTTCATTTACTCACATAAAATTAATATACGAAAGTATAGATTTATGCGTAAACTTTAAGTATTTACTTCAAAAGTGTTCAATACGTAGGTAGAGCTAGTTAGTAATTTATAAAATATATATGGCGATTAAACTACACTGAATATTCGGCATTTCATCCACTCTAGGACTCCTCAGGCTTATGCTTAAATTCTGTGGTTGTCTATCGTTTTTATATGGTCCTCTTCTATTGAGGATTTAGTTAGCCAATCAGCTTTCTAGTATCCACCGCGCCCCTTCCTATCAGCCAATGGGCATGCATTTTATCGCGCAAAGGATCTGTTTTAAAACTAGGTTAGTGTTTTTTTTATTGTTAGTTTTTATATAAATATATATATGTGTACATACATATATGCACATATATATACATATATATATACATACATATATGTGTGATCGTTTATGTATATACATGTTTATTTAATTTATTTATTTGTTTATTTTCTATTGTTTTTGTTAGTTTTTAAAATATGTTGTATCGCTATCCTATATATAGGATAGCGATACAACATATTTTAAAAACTAACAAAAACAATAGAAAATAAACAAATAAATAAATGAAATAAACATGAATATACATAAACGATCACACATATATGTATGTATATATATGTATATATATATACATATATGTATGTACACATATATATATATTTATATATAAACTAACAATAAAAAAATATTTTTATAAATTACTATATATATATATATATATATATATATATATATATATATATATATATATATATATATATATATATATATATATTAATATAATGCTCGGAACAAGTCCGCTGACCTCTTCCATAAATTTTCCAACCTGAACATGAGAGTCTCAATGCACAACATAAACATTAACTCAAAAACTTAACTTCTAGCTTAGAATCCCTACTAGCAGGTATACTTCCAACCTTCCGGAGATATAACTTTAATTACAGGATTACAAACCCGACCTGTTTTTTTAATATGCGATACTGGCATTGGTCCGTCTGTTACAGTAGACGGTTCCATGATTAATGGTTATTTTAATATGACATCCAAACTTGAATCCCAAGATTTTTGTGGACGTAAAATATGTGCATGAGGATGACTTTCCGTGTAACATGGCATATCTAATGAATATCCCAAATTGCTCTATATGTGATTTCGGCTGGTACTTACGGCACTGTGTTCACTTTTGTTCTCTATCATCCCCGTAATAACGGAATTACTATCTCTGAGAGTATCTCTAAGAAAATTGACCGTGTCATCTCTGCTCATTTCATTGCAAATATTCACGTTTGTGGAGATTTCAACGTCCGCAATGTTGAATGAATAAAAAAAAAAAAACAGATGACGAAAGACAGTTCTGATGCTATCTCTCCTTGGATTATGATCTAACAAAAATTATTGACAAACTCACTTGCGTACCCAATCCTAATAGATAATTTGCAAGTTTTCTTAATCCTTTTCTGACAACTAATTCTGGAGTCGTATTATTCATCTTCAGTGTGATTGTCACAACGTTTCGATCGAGGTAACCCCCAACTTCTTCAGCTGTATCTTGTCGAATTCGGGAATGTTTCTGTCGAACTCGAAAAGTACAATTGCGTATTACTTAGGACCTCTATCCAGCCATGGCTGACGGAACAAGAGCACGCTAACCCCGTGAAGTAAATAAAGGCTTCCGCTCGAAATCCTGTCCAAATACCTGAGTTCGACAGAAACATTCCCGAGTTCGACAAGATACACCTGAAGAAGATCGGAGGTTACATCGACCGAAACGTTGTGAAAATCACACTCAAGATGAGAACCGTAGTCAAATGAATAATAATAATTAAAATAACTAATCCTCATCTCAAAAATTCAGAAACGTCTTATCCTGGAGTGTGCTCCTCCATCCTCCTGTCTCTTCTGACATCCTTCAATAACTTATTGGTCTCGATTAAGATCAAATCAAAGTGCATTATTAAGTTCTCTGATGTTTTTCTCCATCAAACAGTGTATCCGATGGTTGATTGGAATAGTTTTAGATTATTCATGTAGAAATAACTCTGCATTCCATGTTTAAATTAATGTACTCTACCTCATCCGACTTAACTAATTGGTTAACCCTTGTTATAAAAGAACTTCATACCCTCCAAGAAATTCCAGCAGAAACCAAACAGCCGATCATAGAACACCTCAGAATGTACAGCAGCCATTGCATACAGATACCACTATTTCATTTGCTTTCAACAAAATAGTTTGTTTTTTTTAGGGCCGTCAGCATCTATTGTAAAACAGTTATAAAAACAACGCGAGAAAGTCATATGTCCAATCTATTAAGTGTAAAGTAGCTCACCAGGAGGCGTGGTTCTCATTACTTTTGAGCGAATAACAAACAGGATTCTGAACAGATGCATGCAGTCTATCCCAACCATTATCAATAGACCTGAGGTGATATCGCTAGCATTTGACAAAACCAAACATTTTGGAACCTTACATCAAGCACTAACCGACACCCTTCGCGGAATTAGATCTTATTCTTACAAAGCTGTTCAATCATTGCTTGAAAAGAAATGTTTCCTAGCACATTGGAAAACTTCCTCAGTTTCACCAGTATTTAAGAATACTATATATCGATCTTTTAACTCTCAGTAGAAAAAAAATCAGTCTCCTGTACCTTATAAGTAAGATGCCTGAATATGTGATATTTTTTTTTACGTAGAAGTATCCACTTATCAAGGCCCGAAGGCTACTCGATGATAAGGTTTAATAAATGCAAGGCGGTAGTGTAGTAATAGTTAATGCGTAAATTGGGTATAATTTATTTACATTAAATTGGAACGCTACTATGTTGTATTCCATCTGGAAGCAAGCCAGCGAACAATGTTCCACAAACGAGCAATTCTGAGAAAAAAGCTTTGTTCATGGAATCTGCGTTTGGATTTTGGCACAGATAGAGAGTGCGGGAAATCGTATATAGTGATTGTAGCTAGTCGAGTGTTTTTTGTGGAAGTTTGACAAGGGGGGTATAGATTGGAGTTTCGTTGAGCACTTGTCATAAAAATAACGGTAGAGCAGAAACGGGTTCGCAGCGTCTCTTCTGTGGGAAAGAGGTTGCAGGGAAGAGGAGGGGCATCACCTACTAGGTTTCGAAGCCAGTTTTGAACTCTATCTAAGTCTGCATATGGCGCGTTGAGCAGCTCCTGCCCAGATGTAACAACAGTGCCTCAATTTAGGGCGTACCTGGCTCTTAAACAGATAGAGGATTGCATCGGTAGTGGGATACATACAATTTTTGTAGCGATAAATCGGGAAGTTGTCAATCACCTCAGCAAAAGCATACAATGACAAATTATATAGGTTTCCTCCTGCGAAATAAATAGCTGATAGGCTGACTGTAATATAACACAGGATTAGTGAATCTGTTGACAATGGCTTCGTTTCTAGAGCAATAGCTCTTGACATGTCAAATACCTTTGATGAGGTCTGATATAAAAGTCTACTTCACAAACATATTAGGTATGGGATGTCTGGAAACATCCTCTCAACCAACACATCGTTTCTTTTTACTTCATAAAAATATTCGTTGACGGACAGGAGTTCGAGGTTCATAGTATCAACGCCGACATGTCTAAAGGATAAATTCTGGGGCCATCCCGCTTCTTGATCTTCATCAATGACCTCCCAAATCACATTCTAATATCATTCATTAACATCTATGCAGCTGACGCAACCATCTATGCAACGGTCCTGGATATGACCTAAAACTATATCCGATGGTGAGGCCCCACCTTGCGGGCCTTGGGGAGTGTGGAGCCACCCTTTAATTGCCATTGCTCCCAGGTTCACTCTGAACCGGAGTGGTAGTACCTGTTAGGGTCCCAACTATGGGTTAAATAGAATCTGACTTAAAAAAATATATACTCCATTAAAATCGTTCCTGAAAATAACTAGATTCGGCATTAAATAACCTGAAAAAGGTTGATATGCCGTAAAACAACCAACCAACCAACCAACATCTATGTCAACACTTCGAAAAGCATTAATCACCATGACCTCTCGGTTTCTTTGTCGTCTAACTTCTAAGTAACGTTACTTTTAATGCGTTCAACACAAAGTTTCTTTCTTTTCGCCACTAACGCTTTGATCACCACTTGACCCGAATTGGAATGTATGACTCCACTCGTGAAGAAGTATCTTGCTTTGCCAAGCTTCTGGAACTGACCTTCACTACAGACGTGAAATGGAAGTCTTACATCAAATCTGTTGCTAAGATTTCTAGAAGAATCGGTAAGACAACAACAACTATGGAAGGCAGTAATTACTGAGGATACCGTTACCGTTACAAGACTCAGCATTCCTGCCCCGTCGCTTTTAATCACCTGAAGAAGGCCAGAGGATGAGTTGGGCGAAACGTGATGAAACAACAACTTTAAAGATGAGGACAAAAGTCCGAAAATAAAAACCTAATACACAAAGTATAAAACCTAATCTTAGAAGATTCCAAAAACAAATAAAATAAAAATACAAAAATATCCGTTTCTTATAAAGAAAGTGTTAACCCTATGATTTCTAAGAACATACTGTCATCTTATGCAGCACGGCTAAATTCACGCAAAACTAGAGAAAAAAACGGCAAATACTGCTTATTAACCTACTGTTTAGTTTTATTTTATCCCAATGTAAAAAAATCCTCGGTCCCGATACTTCATCAGTTGGAAATAAGTCATATATCATCCACTATGACTAGGCATTTCCTGCCTAGATAACGGGGTTGTTAGATCTGATATAGTAATATGGGACAAAAAAGGAGAACGAAGAAACCTTAGTAGAAGTCAGTGTCCCCAACGATACTGGGTTAAACAGAACCGAGAGAGAAAGGATAACGAAATGCCAAGGTCTTATGTATGACATGAAAAGAAATTGGAATCTTAGGAAGATTTTCCAGTTATTATAAAAACAACCGGACTCATGAAAAAAAATTACTTGGCAAATATACCCAGTGAACCAAGTGCAAGAGAGATCTAAATAATTAAGGAGACAGAATCTTAAAGATATCTATCGGTTGGAATGTACGAGATAGCGGGTGAATCTCTAACATCCAGTAAGATGCTCCTATTTTCACGTTGGACGAAATTGGTAAGAACATGATTAAAAAGATCCTCTCTCCTTCCCGCCACAAAAAAATATAACAATCAAGAAAGCTAGATTACAATATACGTAAGTGGTCAATTGGGGAGAAGAGAAGTAATATTCCTCACTTCTTTACAAACAGAAGTTTTGAGAAAAGACCACAAGCAAGCTAAACTATAACAGAGACTATACTAAAGATAGTCAGTTAGGGGAGGAGCAAAGTATTTCCGCCCGAATGGATCAGAGGGGATTGAAAATTTCGTTGTTATGATGACTGGACTTATGCATTCATTACTTGAGAGTTTCATCTTTCTGTTGCTCTTGGTTACTTTTGCTAGATAATGTGTGCTAGCGTTTCTGAACTAATAGCGTGCTACAAGATTTGAATCTCTAATTAGTTCTGTTAAATCATTGTACATTCACCTTATAAAACGATACAGATTTACTTATCAAACCGAGAGAAACATCGTTGAAAAAAATAGGTAGTTTAGTCAAGACATTAAAAAATGAAAATATTCGAAAAAATGTTATATTGTACGTATCCGTTATGGAACGAAGTTCTCCGAAAAAAATTTTTATCAAGTAGTTTTTTTTTTTTTTTTTACAGTGAAAAAAACAATTTGTTATGATACCGAGCAAAAGGTTCGATTTTTAGGAAGAAAAGCTAGTATTAAAGATGGGAGGGAGTCTCGGCGCTTTACATGGAGTTATCTCCTCGTGACATGTTCAGCAAATTTCACAATGGCTGACTTCAATGCGCTCTCGTAAGAACGTGTTTTTCCGCTGTAAAAAAAAAAACTACTCGATCAAATTAAATGAAATTTTTTTTTCGGAGATCTTCAGTCCAAAACGGATACGTACAATATATAACCTTTTTTTTTTTTTTTCGATATTTTCTTTTTTTTTTTATGTCTTCACTAAACTGTACAAGTACCAATAAATAAATAAACGGCGTGATAGTGAAATCAACCAACATTACACGACTGGATTTCTATTAAGAGCTTTTCCCTTGCCACATCAGCTGACTCTCAGTAATCAAGGGAGCGCATTCCTGAAGCTAATATTTGATTTCTTTATGAGAATTATATCCGAGTTAAAAAGTTAAAAAGAAACTATCAATCCGAAAAACAAAAAAAAGAAAACGTCTACTTATGGATAAGGATTTCTTTCTAAATTTATATCGGACACGGGGTGGGGTGCTTAACTTGCGATTTGCTCTCTCTCTCTCTCTCTCTCTCTCTCTATATATATATATATATATATATATATATATATATATATATAGACACTACCATTTATGGTAGCACATCTAAGACAGTAAACGACCAAGTTCTCTCCAATTCTCTCTCCTCTGATCTTGAGCACGTAGTACAATGGGGTAAGGAGTGGCTGGTGACTTTTAATGCATCTAAAACTAAGCTTCTCTCTTTACATCATCAACATTCTGATCCACATCTGGCATCAATTGAAATGAATGGCGCTCGTTTTCAGGAGGCCTCAAGTTTTGACAAGCTTCTTGGCTTGAACATTACTCCTGATCTTAAATGGAACACGTACATCAAATCTGTTGCCAAGGCCGCTGGAAAAATGGTGGGATCTTTCTATCGATCCGGTAGATATCTCACTGCTGATGCTATTCTCTATCTATATAAGAGCCAGGTACGTCCAAGGATGGAATACTGTTGCCACATCTGGGCAGGAGCTGCTAGAAAGGACTTGGCCTGCCTTGATAGAGTTCAAAATAGACTTCGTAGCCTCGTAGGAGATGTCCTTTTCTCTTCCTTGCAACCTCTATCTCACAGAAGAGATGTTGCGAGTTTGTCTCTGATGTATCGTTATTTTCATGGAAAGTGTTCGACTGAGCTTCAATCTATGGTCCCCCCTCGCCAAACTTTCACAAGAAGCACTCGTCTAGCTGTAAACACTATCAATAATTCCCCCACTCTTTATCTGTGCCTAAACCTAAACTTAGATTCCATGAACAAAGCTTCTTTCTTAGAACTGCACGCCTGTGGAATTGTCTTCCGTTTTCCTGCTTTCCGGCTGACTACAATATGGTTGTGTTCAAGTCTAACGTAAATAAGTTTTTGATGAGCCGTCCCATATAAGTTATCAAATTTACCAAATTTTCATTACTAATGATTACTATATTGTCCAATTTCTACTGTACACTCTTTAATCCTTATCCTTGAGTGGCCTCTTGGCCTTAATAATGTGGTGATGCCTATGTAAAAAAAAGTATATATATATATATATATATATATATATATATATATATACATATATATATATATATATATATATATATATATATATATATGTATGTATAACTATTCCCGCTATGGCTGTTACGTCACTCACGTCTTCGCTAACGTGCACTTTCATTTTATGGTATTTTTCTTTTTCCTTGCGGTGACGTCATTTCGCATTTTGCATGCATTTGTATACGTGCGTCCGTGCTATTTTACATCAATATTTGAAATGGTTTCATTTGGCACATTTCTTTTTTCACTTCTGTAACCACAGAAAAAAGTGCATCTACTAATATACGAGGTTGTTCCAAAAGTAAATATTCCCTTTTTTTACTTTTTTTTTACTCAAAAAGTTAAAGAGCTACAAAAACGCGAGCAGTACAATTAAAACGCGTGACCTTTTGTGCTCCAGAATTTATTTTTCAACCACCATTTCCAATGTACTTTTGCCAGCGGTAGACAATAACTGTGCATGGGCGTTCGAAGCTCGCTTTGTCATACAAGACTCGTTAACTCAAAAAGTTACAGAGTTGAAAACATGGGAGTGGTACCATTAAAACGAGTAACCTTTTGTGCCCCAGAATTTATCATTTTTACGTAGTCACCAACATTCTCAATGCAATTTCGCCAGGAATTCAATGACGCATCACTGCTTCTGACGCAGTGATTGCTTTCTTATAGTTTCACACCGTCAATATCTGTAACAGAGAAATGAAACTTTCAGGTTATGAAGGTTCAGTCACCATAACAATGCAATTTGAAATCCTCTTTGATCCATTCTGGCGGAATAAAAAATAGAAGACAGTACTTTTGGAACTTCCCTTGTATGTATATTTATTTTTACTTTAATTATCAAAGTATTTACTTAATTTATCGACATGCCCACTTTTTAGGTGCATGGGTTTAGTTTGCTGTGTAAGTTACACTTACTGCAATTATATGCGTATTAAATAAATAAATAAATAAATAAATAAATAAAGGTTTAATAAAGGCTATATTGAAGTTAGAAATAAGCCCCCAAATCGATAGTTTATACAAATTAAGGCCATCGTATGTTTTTAGTGTATATTTTAACATGTAAAATGAATTGATTATATTTTCAAATATTTGAATAATGCTACCCGGACAAATATTCAACCACGTAAGCGCCAAGTCCTAAAATGGAATACTGTTGCACCATCTGGACAGGAGCTGAAATTGATTAATTAATTATTATTTTTTCTTAATTATAAGAAATAATTATAATAATTAATTAATTTATAAAATTTACTATGTCTGTCTGTCTTCATTTTTGTTTTTCGAACTGGGTCTCTTTTAAGACGGAAGGTCGCGGCGCAGCGCGAAGCGGCTCAAATGACTGCATTTTTGTGGGCAGGTTAACCTGGTTAAAATAGTTACTAAGGGGCTAAAAGTGAAAGAAATGAGAATTTGACAAGCGTAAGTCAACTTAGACTCTTTTTCTACGCCTGCGCATATATATATATATATATATATATATATATATATATATATATATATATATATATATATATATATATATATCGTTAATTCACTAACTGCATAGCGTAATGGTTAGAAGCTTTGATTGTCGTTTGAGTGGTCGGGTTCCGATTCTGGCTTGAGGTAGTTGCCTGTCTAGTTGCACTGATGAGCTGTGATACAGCGAAACAGTACTGTATGTGAATGACTATAATGCTCTCTTTGTTGGGTTGAGCCTATTGGGAAGTTATATATAAACTGCCATTAACATACTAAGCGATGCTCTTTTTGTAAACAAATCGAGCTTAGGTATTTCGGACGATGTCAAAACATCGTTAATTCACGACCTGCACAACAGCAATCATATAGCGTAATAATTAGAAGCTTTGACTGTCGTTTGGGCGGTCGGGTTTCGATCCTGGCTTAAAGTAGTTGCCTGTTTAGCTGCAGTGATGAGCGTGATACAGCGAAGCAGTACTGTATGTGGATGAATATATATATATATATATATATATATATATATATATATATATATATATATATACACGTACGTTAATGTTAGTTTATTTTAGCTGTTTCTCATACAATTGATAATGACTGATTTTATTCGGTTGAGCGCCATAACTTAGGGCCCAGTTTCGGCTGTAATTTTAGCCAATGGCAATTTAAGTCTTTTTGTTTTACTTTTAAAATCATGACTATATATTGGGTGCATTATAATATAGAAATAATCGATAGAGAATTGACTTTATAATAATAAATGTGAAATCTGCATAAACATAAATATGAACATATATTTCAGCTTCTTTCACGACCTAGTTACGGCTTGTCACTTTTATTTAAAAAAAAAAGACATTTTTTTTAAACGTGCGTATACTCAGATTATTAGAAATGTGAAGTTCTATTTGGTCACACCGCCAACTATTTTTAAGTCTAAAATGTCACTTGGTATCGCCTCTTCCACTCCAAGTTAGCGTTTTAATATTTTATTTTTTTATAAATAAAAAAATATATTTAACTTCTTTATTTGAGACCAAGATGCTCCGAATAAGAGATATAAACTTTATTTCTTTCGCTTTATGAGGAACAGATGTTTTTTGTTTTTTTAATAAACCAGTTTGCTTCGAAACATTAGCATGTTCAGTGTAGCGGGTATGTAATATTTGTATATAAATAAAAATTATATATTTGGCTCTTTTTTATTGAGCACTCTTAATAACCCCGTTTTAATCCACTGGTTTTATATCCTAAATACCTTTAATCTGGTATATATATATATATATATATATATATATATATATATATATATATATATATATAATAAAATAATTTTTAATGGGATTTTACTAGTACAAATGGAAATTCTTTTAACTTTCTTGAAGATTTACATTTGGATTTTACCATCACTGGATTATTTATCTTCCACCAGACTATCCATTCATGTGTAATCACCTTTTTCTTCACCATATTCCCTCCGCTTCACTTTTTTTGTTTTCAATTAAGATCTTTGACTTACTTGTTGTTTCATCAAATACTTCTGCATGCAAAATCCGATCCCGCATTTTGCTAATTCCTACCCTCTGATGAGAAGGAAAGTATTTCTTCAAAACTCCGCGGATTAAGGACTATCCATTTATCTAGTATTTCCTTTTCAGATTAAATATTTTTTTAACTCATTTCGAAGTGTTTTTTAACATATTTTATTAACTATTTGCTCATATATATATATATATATATATATATATATATATATATATATATATAGTTTACAAGGAAGTTATTGCGGTTTTTAAATTTTAAACTCAAATGTACATATCTCGCGGCTCAAACAAAAATTTATTGATCGAAAAAAACACCATAAGAATCAACACACTTTTTTTTTATGCCAGTGACAAAATTTTGCGTTCTGGTGGCGATGAAGTCGTTCAAGTCGTTTTTGTTATCGCTTAGGTTTTGAAGCATTTCTCACGCAGAAAATTGTTGAGATGCTTGAAAAAATAGTAGTCAGCTGGCGAGAGGTCTGAAAAGTATGGTGGATGAGGCAGAGTTTCGTTGTATAATTCGTTCAACTTCTGTAGCGTCGGATTAGCAGCATGGCATTGTTGTGTAGGAGAATTGGGCCTTTTGTGTTGACTAATGTTGGGTGTTGTTGTCGAAGTTTCTGGTGCATTTAATCCATTTGTTGACAATACTTCGCCGCCGTAATGGATTCGCCTGCATAAAAAAAACTGTAATTGATGAGATCAGTCACAGACCACTGAACAGTCAGTATGACCTTCTTTTGGTGCAATTCTGGCTTAGTAGGCGTCTAACCACTGAGCTGAGATTTACCGGTTGTCGTAAATAGCCCGCTTTTCTTCACAAGTCACAACCCGATCAAGAAACTATAATGGTGAAGATGATGCTTCATAGCGGCGTTTCGTTTGGTTGTCATTCAATTTGTGAGACACCTATTTATCAAGATTTTTTTTTGTTTTTTCGATCTCTCGCAAGTGGTTGGAAATCGTCCTATACGTTACGTCTAATTCAGAAACAAATTCTTGAACAGTTGTACTAAGGCTCTTAATTGATCGTTGTTAACAACCGAGTGCCGACTACTACGCTCATGATCTTCAAGACTCTCTTCGCCGCCACAAAATTTCTTAAATCACCATTGTGCTGTGCGTGTAGTAGTGGTTCCTGCGCCAAACGCTTCGTTGATATTGCTTGCTCTTTCAGCAGCTTTTCGGCCTAGCTTGAAAAAAAAAGTGTGCACATTTGCTTTTTTCCATCTTGTATTCAACGTTCTGAAAAGAAGACATAATTGTTTTAAAACGATTGTAATTTAAACGATTATATAGAGAGAAAAACTTTAAAATTATATATAAAGTAACGGTATTATAACGAAAACTTATTTGAAAATACATCATTTCAATTTCTTATTTTTCTATTTCTATTGCTTTCAACGTAATACACGTACTTGGACTAAAGCCGCTTTAGGGGGATTCAGCAACCACTGTAAAGGAGTAATAAAAAACGCGAGAGAACTGTATGCTCAGTCCGTCAAGTCCAAAGTAGCTGAGCAGCGGCTTGGTTCCCACCAATTTTGGCAAATAACAAACAGGGCTCTGAATAGACCCACATCAATGGATCTGAGGTAATATCGTCAGTTTCGGACAAAGCCAAACTCTTTGCCAAAATCTTTGCAGCTGATTCTAACCTATACGATCAGAGCCGCCAGCTCCCCGTATTTGCCCCTGTGTATGGAAACACGCTATGCAACATACAGAATGCATGTGCTAATATTGGCCAGTTAATCAAAAACCTCGATTCCAGTAAAGCAACTAGCCCTGATGGCATTCTTTTATAGTAACGAAGAAACTTCAACCATAACTAGTTCCCATACTTACAAGTTTAAGCGTTGTTTTAAGGAGAATTGCTTCCAAACGCCTTAGAAAACCACATCAGTATGTCCCGTATTTAAACATTCGGGTAATCCGTCATCTCCCTCTCAATACAGACCAATAAGTCTCCTGTGCGTCATGAGTAAGTTGCTGAAATCTGCGTTGAATAGAGAAGTAGTCAACCGCCTCAGCAAAAATAACCTCAGTGACATGCAATATGATTTCCGTTCTGCTAGATCTACAGCAGATGTGCTAACAGTTATATCTCATAAGATTAGCGAATCTTTCGACGGAGGCTTCCTTTTGACATATCAAAAGCCTTTGATAGGGTATAGCATAAAGGTCTACTCCACAAAATCTCCAACTATAGCTGGAAATGTTTTTTTTTTTCGATTATTAAATCATTTCTCCCTAATAGGTTCGTAAGAGTAGTGGTTGATGGGCAGAAATCAGAAGCTCACAATATTAATGCTGTATTCCCCTAGGAGTCTATCCTGGGTCCAACTCTCTTCCTGATCTCCCAAATCACATCAAGATCATTCATAGACATTTATGCTGACGACACTACCATTTATGGCAACACTTCAAAGGCTGTAAACGACCAAGTTCTCTCTGATTCGCTCTCCTCTGATCTTGATCACGTGGTGCAATAGGGAAAGAGGTGGCTTGTTACTTTTAATGCATCTAAAACCAACCTTCTATCTTTACATCATCAATGCTCCCCGTCTGCCATAAATTGAAATGAATTGCTCTCGTCTTGAGGAGGCTCCATGTTTTGACAAGCTTCTGGGTCTGACCTTTACTCCTGATCTTAGATGGAATGCGTACATCAAATCCGTTGCCAAGGCTGCTGGAAAAATGGTGAGATCCTTCTATCGATCCAGTAGATATCTCACTGCTGATGCAATTCTCTACCTGGATAAGAGCCAACTACTTCCAAGGATGGAGTACTGTTGCCATATTTGGGCAGGGGCTGCGAGAAGCAGCTTACCCTACCTCGAAAGAGTTCAAAATAAACTTCGTAGCCTAGTGGGGAATGCCATTTCTTCTTCCCTGCAACCTCTTACCCATAGAAAAGACGTTGCAAGCCTGTCTCTGCTTTATCGTTATTTTCATGGCAAATGCTCGTCTGAATTCCAATTTATGGTCCCCTTTGCCTAACTTTCAGGAAAAGCACTCTTCTAGTTGAAACCAATATCAATAATTTCTCACGCTATCTGTGCTTAAATCTAAACGTTGATTCCATGAACAAAACTTCATTCTTAGAACTGTACGCCGTTTTCCTGCTTTCCAACTGACTACAATATGCTCGTCTTCAAGTCCAACATAAACAAGTTCTTGATGAGCCGTTCCCTTAAGTAATCCAATTTACAAGATTTCCACTACTAACGATTACTATGACATTTTTCCATTGACTACTGTACACTCATTAACCCTTATCCTCGAATGGCCTCCCGGCCTTGATAAGTGGTGATTCCTTTGTAAAAAAACAAAATCTTGGAACCAAACTAATACAGTAATTGAAAGTGATTCATTTGCTTACAAACAACGCATCTTTCCAACAAAGTAATTGGGATTAAAGTTTTTTTGTTGTTTGCTCAATTTGTTTACACAAGGAACATCGCTTAATACGCTAATGGCAGTTTGTATATCACTTCCCAATATGCTCAACCCAACATAGGGAGCAGTATAGTCATCCACATACATAACTGTTTCGCCGTATCACAGCTCATTAGTGCGGCTAGGCAAGCATCTATCTCAACCCAAAGGACATTCGGAGCTTGTAACCGTTGCGCTATTCGGCTGCTGCTGCTGTGCGGGCAGTGAATTAACAATGTTTTGACATTGTTCAAATGCCTAAGCTTAATTTGCTTACACAGTGTGTGTGTGTGTGTGTGTGCGTGCGTGTGTGTGTGTGTGTGTGTAATATACAAATTAATTTACTGTAATGCGTCGATCAGGTAGACGTACTCAATAAAATACACACGCGCGCATGCACATACCATTGAGTGCGCCTACATGATCGACGCACTCCAGTCAACTAATTTGCATATTGATTTGCAAAACGACATCTTATTGATTCACTATTAGTTTTATGGTTTCCTAATTTAATAACCGCTTTTACTTTGTTATTTCATATAGTTTAATTTATGTATATTTTTACACCGTGGATATAAAATTATCATTCGAGATGATAGAGTTTTTTTCTCTGACTATTTCCAGGTCGGGTTACTTTTGGGATTTGATAAATCAGTTTGATATTGGAAACAAAAAAGCCTCCCCCCCCCGTGCAAACAAAAGAACACACAGCCCGTGCCAATACAGCCTAAGTGATTATTCATCGTCACTCTATATCTTATTAATTCAATTCCAAAATTAAATTTCACCTTAATGCATTTTGATTCATTCTTATGCAAACTAATAATTCTATTCCTTGTACTTTAAAAAAAATGAGGGGTATCCATTCCACCTTCACTGAAATTCTACAATAATGCATTACGACTCATACGGACACCAGTCAGATATTTTCTTTTATGATATAAATTAAAACCAAAACTACCAACCTAACCAACCAACCAACACTGGTCCACTCTTTTAAAAATGTGCGCACGCGCCGTGACCAAGCAAACAAGTCAGCGAGTATCTCATTCCAAATAATTTTTTTCAAAAGATACATTTTTATCGTAGACAAATGCTTAGTATTTTAAGTTAAAAGAGTCTTTCCGGTCTTTTCCGGTTTATTTGTTTCTGAAGGTTTCGATTCTTATAATAGTTTCTTCAATTTTCTTGGGCCACGCCGAGATACGGATTCTGCTAGTATATAATTCTTTTTCATGTACTTTGCTTGTATTTGTGTGTGTTTGCATGTGTGTGTGTGTGTGTGTGTGTGTGTGTGTGTGTGTGTGTGTGTGTGTGTGTGTGTGTGCAGATATGGCATTCTACGGTCTTTTCAATCTGCGTAGTTTTCTCTTTTTGCTTTTACCTCTTCTTCAATAAGGATTTCTCTGTCTCTCTCTCCCTCTCTCTCTCTCTCTCTCTCTCTCTCTCTCTCTCTCTAACACGTACACACACTTTCTATGTCGTATTTTCTCTTTTCTTGCGCACGTGCACACACACGTGCACGCACCCAGTAAATCTATTAATCCTGATCACCTACCCACCCACACCCCACTCCCCACCATCACCACTGTCACCCTTCCCTGTCACTGGTTCCACCAGTGTCTGCATACCTAACACCCCCCGCCACCCCATCACTTGTTTTGTTTTATCCACCTCCCGCCACCACTACCCCCCCCCACACACACACGCACCAAAGACAGACCATCTTCCACTGGAAAGAAAATAGATGGAATAGGAGACTTGGCTGTTACTCGGTCTCCAAACAGCATAGTACACGTGTCTTTAATGGATAGTTCTCCCTCTGCACACTGTTCCAAAATCTTTTTTTATTATTATTATTTATTTTTATTATAGTTTTTTTTGTTTTTTTTTTTAATTTTACCACCATGTTTGTTTTGGCTTATATCCATTTTTTTGTTGTTTTTTTTTATTATTATTATTTGTTTTATTCTTTACCTCTTTCTCTTCTCCTTTACGCCATTGACGTTTTGTGTTTCCGTTTCCAATGATGCACACTTTGATTATTGTCGCTAAGTAAAAAACAAAACAACGCATGACAGTACAACCTCCTCCCTTTATGTCTCTCTGCCATATTGTCAACTTCTCGGACGACACGAAAAAGGAGAACAAAATGACGCGTGCTTTTGTATTCGGTGCACTTTTTTTGTCTTTTTTTGTTTTGTTTTGTTTTTTTGTTGTTTTTTTTTTATTTAGTTATTTTCAGGTTAGGTGTTTGTTTTTACGCTATATCAACCTTTTTCATGTTAATTTATTATTTCATGTATAAACGTATAAAGTCATATAATATGTTGTGTAATAATTTTTAAGGAGTGACAACCATAATTAACTGTTCTAGAAATGTCTAACAGAAACGTACCTGCACTTATAGCTTAGATTATACGGTTCGTATTATTTCTCCTTAAAGAACTCGGCCGAAAGGGGACTAAAAATAATTATTTATTAATAACATCTGCATATGTACACTTGCTTTCCAATCTAAGTACAGATTATATGGAAATCAGTTAGTTACAACTTTTCATAAAGTTTTATAAAAATCCAAGGCATCAAATTTTTTTTTAATAAGCACAAAAGTGTCAATTTTAGTCATTATAACCGGAAAGGCATCCTTGGGGGGGGCAACTGGAGTTTTCCCGGAAAATCCGTTCTGTTACTCTTTTACTCATATCATGCTTAATGTTTGTGCAAACTTTCGAAAATTTCCAAGGCGTAGTTATTGTGAAAAGTGCGGACAAACGAACGGACAAGAGTGAATTTACCGGTCCACCTTCCTTTTGTCGAAGGACCTAAAAACTCTATTTTAAACGTCCGATTATTAATAAGAAGTTTTACTTTATATCTTTTTATTATTAGTTATATATTGTCCATTGTTAGGTGTCAGTTTAATATTTGGCATTGTTAGATAGCAGGTTAATATTTGACATTGTTAGGTGGCAGTTTAATATTTGGCATTGTTAGTTTAATATTTGTCATTGTTAGGTGGCAGTTTAATATTTGTCATTGTTAGGTGGCAGTTTAATATTTAGCATTGTTAGGTGGCAGGTTAATATTTGGCATTGTTAGGTGACAGTTTAATATTTGGAGGCAGGACTCGGATTTGGAATCCGAGTCGGAGTAGAGGTTAAAAAAAGGGGGAAAAAGAACAGAACATAAAAATGAGCAAGACGAAAACATTCTTTGCCCATAACGGAAGTGGGTCGAAGAGCACGATTAGCGAAAGAAAAATATTGTCTAAGAAATTAGTGATTCGAAAATCGAGTTACAGCTATGCGCCTTATAGCTGACGTCGAATTATATAAATGAAAGATTATTTAACATGTTAACTGTTGATCATGAGAGATCGAGATTTGCAATTTAGGTGACCATGCGTCTATCTTTTTTCTCTCCCAGCTGGGGCTAGGAAGTTGACTGAAGCTGTAAAGCAGAGGGTAGTAAGTCTAAGCGAACATAGACGTACTCTTTATACATACAAAAGTCAATATTTTTATCTCCATGATGCTTGTGTGTTCACTATAGAAAAAAGTTAGAGAATCTACATAAAATCTACAAGGGCATTCTTATGCAAAATTACGAGGAAGATAATGAGTTCCCAATTTCTAAATGCGCCAATAAGGAACTATAAGGGCATAACTTCTGAAGGCTTCAAATATTTCTTGTCTTTATGAAAATTAAATTCTATATATAAAATTTTCTTGCTAAGACAGTGATTATAAAGTGGGAATCGATTCAAACACGCCTTGTACGTATTAGTTCAGTATACCTCCAGATTGCAACTGTCCATTGCTTACATTCAGTATGCCGTCATCTATCTCAGAAAATGGAGGGTTTCATTTGTTGTAATCAACACACTTTTTTCAAGCACTATAGATAATAATCAAGGTAAGTTTATGAAATGAAAAAAATTCTCAGTGGTAGTTTAACTATTGAACTTCATAATTTTTTTACAGTTTGAAGACGATCATGATACAATTACCCTTTAAAAATTAATAATTTTTTTTAATCATATACATCATAATTCATGTCATAAAGGGTAAAGAATCCTACGTCAATAGCGATTTAATTAAGTCAGCTAGTGTGAATTTTAATAAGAGTCACACTGAGTGCATGATAATAGCACAGATCTACAAAACAGATTCGTTTTCAGAGATGAGTGACGTAAGTTGATGCGGGGGGGGGGAAGCAGGTAAAACGTTGTAGATGCGCCACGTTTCTCGTACTGGTAGAAATAAAGGTTTACGAACCTGTCTATCTGTGGACGCCATGCGAATGAGACACCGCCGTTAATGTAGAAACATTTTAAATCTAAGGCTTATTACTTTGACGGCTCTATCTGTGTGCGTCACTCATTTTGCCGCTGTTACAAAGTAGAGAGGTAAATAAATAGATAAGGGAGGACTAGTCTCTTTCTCTCTCCCTTTCTCTCTCTCTCTCTCTCCTGTCAAATAAGAACCTTTCCAGAAAACACAGCAAACGTCTCGTTGTGTCCTCTTTCTTCACAAAAAGAAGCGAAAACCGTATAAAAGATGAAACCTATAATGGCCCCCTTTGAACGTATGCATAAAAACATTTAATTTCGTTAATAGAAATGTAACAAGTTTATTTTACATAATTCTTTTTTTTATTGTTATTCACTCATTTGCCAGTCCAGCCCTTGACCTTCTCATGTGACTTAGCTACTAAGCCCGTCGAAACTGTTTCTACTAACTAGAGAAGAGGCAAGGGCGGTCCATTGAAGCCTTAAAACAATTTATTTCGGGGCTCGTCAACTTTGTATGGAAGCCCATCTAGGAGAAGACAACTTTGGTTCAAAACTTCCGCTGCCTTGCAGGATTAGCCCATCAGGGAAAAAGCCAAGGGAGTAAACCCAAACAGAACAACCGGAGATAGAGTCCCTTAGGCGGCTTGATTCTATATTGTCACCTCCGGGAATTCCCGCGGTGCATCGATTCTGTCTTTTCTTTGGATTTTATTAGCTTTGCGGGAGTTGGAGGAGGACTGCTGTACGAGCAACAGCTATCCTATCTCGCTGCAAACATAATGTCGTTTTTTAACGTTCAACTATATATACAAAAACAACATTATTTTTGCACCAATCTAATACATTGATGTAAATTTAATTACAAACAGTTCACGGTTAGTGTTTATTTGGATTTACCTACAATCACACGAATGATATAATGAGAAGCAAAGTGTAGTATCTGTTCTGATACTACACTTTATCTTTTCTGTTCTCGGTCAATGAAAGGGAAATACTTCTAGAGTGAGTTAGGTTTCATTTTCCTTTATGAGAAGCTGGATTTTTCATACAATAAAAACCGATCTCGGCCCCCAAAATCAATACAGCAATCCAGTAATGACCTGGTCCCTTTTGGTTGCAGTGTAATTCTATTTCTGTGCAGTTCTAGGAGGACCAGCCTCCCAGGGTTTGCTTCTTCTCTTTTAAAAATAAAAGGTTAGTTTGAATCTATTCGCCTGAGGTGCCATTACTGGGGAATGTAGACGGGGCTGCCCAGAAACTTTTTGCGAGTCAAAGTGCCTCTCCTTGAAGGTGCTGACTTCTCAATTCCACTTTTCCGGTACAGTTCCTGTCTTTAAATATAGTCATATATATATATATATATATATATATATATATATATATATATATATATATATATAGGACCCTTATTTTGGGGCCCACCCTGTATGTCTTCGTTGGGAGGTAAGTAAATAGGGACATAAATATAAAATAAAGGTCTTTTCATAGATATGTATATGAGAACATAAAAGGACCAATAGGTTAGTGTCATTTGCTATCAAAATGGTTTTTTTCTGCCTCTGCCAGATAGTTGCGTCTGGTTCAAATTCTGCACAAATACCTAAAATCTTTCATGATACAAATCGTTTGGACAGGGCTTAGTAAGAAATAGTAGCAAAATGACAATAATATGATACAAGTACAAAAATAACAAGTGAAATTCGCTTAAAGACCATAAGTTTATACTATGTCTATATTTTATATCGACTTAGTCTGCCGTTTAGTCAAGTTTCTTAGCAATAAACTTTCAAAGATTTAGCTTCTCAGTAGAGCATATAATATCGGATCGTCTACAACCTATGCAAACATACACAGTTTTAGTATAATATGGACTTTTTCACTCTCTATTGATATATACTCTCACCGTCTCTCTTCATGTGTTTTTTCTACTACTGCCACTATGCAACACTCTCATTGTATGTAAGGTCTTCAAAATAAACAAAGTCTTAAATTTTCAAAACAAAATGTTTTTAAATAACTTTCTTCAAGAGCACAATTTATTAAAAAAGAAAAAAAAACGTGTTTAGAATGAAATAAGAAACACATCTTATATCGGTTTCATTAAAACATATTACGTACATAACGATAAAAATTGAGATAAAGATACAAAACATCCAAAATCAAAAGAAATTATGCCCTCACAACGGGAAAGTGCCAATTAGAAAAGACTGAAAATTAACAAAGTAATTTGGTAGGGAAATGTAGACACACAGACAAACACACACACACTTTACACAGACAATTTCACTTTAATATATATATATACATATATATATATATATATATATATATATATATAGTGCCGGCAAAAAGAAAGTCCGCACTTGTATCCTTTTCAAAAACTGCCAATTTAAGCTAAATTTAATATAATTGTTTAAACAACCTGTACCTCATTTGATTCGCCTTTTATTCTTCTATAATTTTACCTGTTCATATTTTACTTTTAATTGAAATATTCTAGTGTTCACGTCAATTTAAATGAACTACTTCAAATTGAGGAGTCAAAAAGAAAGTCTGCAACAATAAATTCGCGTAAAACCAGCTTAAATTATCGCCCCTAAATCAGTTTAAAATATCCGCTAACAGGCAACACAGCATCTCTAATTGTAATTGTTGTTGTTCCAGGTTATACAACGTAACATTTAGTCCATATGCCACGACTTTCTCTTAGTGATCGTCAGGAGCTCATTAATCTCTACCTTTCTGGTTTATCCAATCGAGAAATCGGCCGCAGATTGAAATGTGATGAGAAAACGTTACGAAAGACTGTGCAAAAGCATCAAAACACCGGCAATGTCCATGATGCTCCTAAAGCTGGTCGTACTAGAGAGTTACTTCTAGCAGGGAAGATAATGCTATCAAGATCCGCAGCCTAAGAAACAGATTTGAAACGGCTTCCAAATCCAACAACAGTGCAATTTTGTTAAAAAAGTACTCTCTTTCTACTGTCAAGAACAGATTAAAAGAATTTAATTTGTGGGGATATGTTGCAAGACGCAAGCCAATGGTTCCTGTAAAGAAAAGAAAGCGCCGTCTGAACTTCGTCAGATGCAATGAAGATCATAACTCTTCATATTGGTCTGTTTTTTAATTTATGAATATGTATATATGTATGTAGATATGTATGTATATATGTGTGTGTGTGAGTGTGTGCGTGTGTTTAATGTTAATCAATATATATATATATATATATATATATATATATATATATATATATATATATATATATATATATATATATATATATATAACATTGTAAGTATCTGCGCGGATTGATTAACATTTCAACATTGCTATGTCGTCATTAACACTCGGAAATCTCCAAGTTTTTACGTCCTGACGAGATATGGAAACGTTGAAACGTTCTTCGTTCTACGTAGACTTATATTGTATTTCTTGATAAGCTCTACACACGTATCGAGCACTTAAAAAAAAGAATTGGTGTATAGTTCATGTTAACATTATACCTGAACTAAATGAATTATATATTTGTGTGTATGTGTGTACATACATATGTATAAAATACAGGTCATGTCATATGCTACTGGTACCATGTAACCCAGTACTACCTACCTCATGGTCGGGTCACCGGCGACTAAACTGGTTCCCCCACCAGACTTGTTTGGTGAGGAGGGCGGCTAGTCTCCCTGAAGGATTAAAAACAAGACCTTCCAAAGGGCGAATGAACTCTTTTTCTGGGTTAACGGCCAACTAGCACCGTGTATATTTGTGTGTGTGTGTGTGTGTGTATATGTGTATTGGGGTAGAGAGGGCTCCCGTAAGCCGTGGTGAAGGCAACCTTTCTAGGAGAAGGAAATCTCTGATTTAAAAAACCATAAAGCGGAAGACCAGTACCCGCATTAAGCTGGTCTGCAGTTTAATTTGTTGCTGGCTATCTTGCTCTTGCTTGTTGCTGGATGTCAACATTTTGAACCGAGAGAGAGACTTAGCTGTCGTACAAAGCTAAGACTCTGTAACATCATATTTGTATAGATACTCCCTCAGACATTTGGGCTCATGGATTTTAAATGTCTGAGGGAGTGGCACTCGTCTGACAAGACGTTGCAATCATCATAAAATACAGGAAAACTGATATTTTACTATTTCATGTATATATATATATATGGGTGTGTGTGTGTGTGTGTGTATTATAATATTATAAATAATATAATTTATCAAATAAACACACAAAAAAAAGAAAAAAATCGTTTTTTTTTAAAGGTGTGAGTGTGGCAAACTTTTTCTTTTCATTATAGAAAAATATCCTTAAGTTAATTAATTAAGCAAATAGTTTATGCATTTATTTATTTGTTTATTTATTTATTTGCGGGTTGTTATCCTCACCTCCTGTGGTAGTTGTTTCACGACAGTCTGTAAATACGTAAGTAAAAGTGGAATGAAAAGTAGGTAGATGAAATGTTTGCTTTTGACATAGCAATTTATCGTACCGAGGCGCATGGTAAAACCAACACACGCAAGAGAAAAAAATAATAATCGTGTGAGAGAAAACTTCGCGAGAGAGTGAGAGAAAGAGTCAGAGAGAGACAGAATTGTGGAGAATATATGCAGAAACATGGGGAGAAAGAGAACGAGAAAGAGGTAGAGGACATAAAACTGTTGTACGTAATGCTGACGCCATGATGTGTTGTTCTTTTTTATTTCGGCAGAAGAAGAAATGTAAAAAGCGATCGATCGAGCAAGCGAGTAAGATAAAGACGGAGAGAGAGATGAAGAGAGAGAAGGAGAGAGAGAGAAAGAAGGAGAGAGAGGGTGAGAGAGAAAATAAAAGTTGCTGTAGGTAGTGTTGATGCTGTAAAATATTTGTTGTTTATTTCGGAAGAAATAGAAATGTAAAACGGAGCCAGAGAAAGACATAGAGAGAGAGGAAATAAACGTTGACGCCTTAGAACGTTTGTTTTGTGGGGTTTTTTCGGCAGAAAAAGAAATCTAAATAGCGAACGAGAGGGAGAGGAGGGAGAGAGAGTTGAGAAGAATATATACAGAGAGGGAAAGAGAAAGAGATGGAGATAGAGAGAGCGAGAGAGAGAGAGAGAGAAAGAGGAAATAAAAGCAGTTGTAGATAATGTTGATGTCGTGAAATGTATTTTCTTCCGCATAAAAAGAACATTACACGGCGAACAGTATCTACACCAGTTTTTATCTCTCTCTCTCTCTCTCTCTCTCTCTCTCTCTCTCTCTCTCTCTCTCTATCTCGCTCTCTCTCTCTCTCGCCGTATATATCCTCCACACTCTCTTTTTCCCTCGTTCTCTCTCTCGCTTGATCACTTTATCTCTCTCATGGTCGAAAACCTATGCGAACAATATAACAAGACTGAAATTTAGCTAATTGTAAGAAAGTATTAATTAATTTAAATCGCCCACATTAAAAGTGAATGTAAAAAATAAATAAAAAGAAAAATAAACGCCCTGTTATAAAACAAAGTAAAACAAAAATATAGCATCGTGTAAGGTTCGTTAAGCTGGTTCGAAATCGAAAAATAAACAATGGTACCTGTACATATTTTTTTCAAGTTTTTATTTTGGAGGGGGGATAGGATAGTGTCGTGTTGTTTATGTGTGCATAGGTAAGTGAGAGGTTATAAGTATTTAATTCACTTGTTTATGAGCGGTTATTATGTTTGTATTTGTATTTTTTAAACGATTGCCTCTTGTAAAGAGTGCGGCCACATTTTAAAAGCTCTGGATCGTTCGTTAATGTATTAAGAAGTAGATTCTGGAATAATCGAATTGTCAGCTCTCAGCCAATGAGACTAGGTGGAATTTGAAAAGGAAGAATTCATCATTTTTGAATTGGGAAATAGAAATATTATGTTATGTCTATGAATTTATGATCCAGTTACATACGGTGCAAGCACAATATCTGTAATATGTGTATATATTCTCCTGGACAACTGGGTGTGGTAGAAGGACTTAATAGTTAAGGGGAAAACAAGAACTACTTCCTCTAAAGATGCTGCGATTGTGATGGTGTATATCTTAGGATGAATTTTAGGATTTTATTGTAATGACTTAATGTGTCTGAAATGTCGTTCTTATGTTACATAAGATAGTGTCTATTAGTCTAGGCATAATAAATTTGTATGTGGTATCTGTTGTTGCAGAGAGGAATTTCTGCAATCAAAGTATTATATATGTAGACAAAATAATATAAGATATTACGGATGCATATATTATAGTATTATAAAATAATATAATATATTATGGATACATATATATATATATATATATATATATATGCGCGTGCGTGTGTATACGTATATATATATATATATATATTACACAAATATGTATATATGCATATATATACACATATATATAATTTAATATATATATGCATAATATGTATATATGCATATATATACATATATATATAGATTATTATTATTATTATTATTATTATTATTATTATTATTATTATTATTATTATTATTATTATTATTATTATTATTATTATTATTATCTAATGTTGCACGTTTAATTATCATTATTATCTACTTTTCCATTCTTTTCGCCGCTGGCTCTTAAGCGAAATAATTGAAGAAATTTTTATTCCTTTTAATTTTCGTTTCTCAATTTAATTTATTTTATAATTTCCACGTCCGAATCTTTTGTTGTTTTAATTCTGAACATTTCCAATCTTTTAATGCAAAAGCATAAAGCAAAATGCACATTTCCAATTAATTTCAGGCGAAAATGAAAGGAAATGAAAATTCATTTTCAAAATTTATCAATCTTCGTGATTTCACAAATATTAACGTCCACGAACAAAATGGACGTCTTTCTTAATAGTCTTAATATATTTGCGGGGATTTTTATTTGAATGGGTTTGTTTCGTTTTTTTTTTTTTTTTTTTTTTTTATTAATTATAAAGGTTGTTGCTTTTTATTGTATTATTTATTTTTGCTCAATTCGCTACTTTATAAACGAAACTGCCATTTAGTTAGTTTTGGATTTGGTGCATAATTCTGATGTATATGTGTATGTATTCTCGCTGCTTGGCTCAAATAAGTTATAGTAATATTTTATTTCCTACACATATACGAGTATATATATATATATATATATATATATATATATATATATATATATATATATATAGGTAACTACTTATCAAGGCCCAGATACCAGTCAAGGATAAAGATTAAATGTTAGGTAGATGGTGAGACAAGATCAAAAACAGTGGAGCTTGCATATGGCTAGATTATTTAATAAGAACGACTCAGTAGGAATTTATTCACATCAGACTTCACTTGCACTGATGATTGCGCTAGCTGTAGGTATAAAAATTATTATGAATATTTATTTTTAAATTTTTATCGTTATATATATGTGTGGGTGTGCATACGTGTGTGTAACTATAATGATTTTTAAATAAATATTAACAATTATTTTATGACTATAGACACCAGGGTGTCATGCTTACGCAATCATCAGTGTAGGAAGTAATAATTCAGGAAAATTCATGCCAAGTAAGTGGGCATATAGAACGTTGCATTTGCACTAAAGTTGAACGCTTTTCTTAATTCTCCTAACAGAATTCAACGTTAATTTCTTGGAAGAGCTTTAATAAAATTTAATAATGAATAATAATTTATTTTAAAATAATTCAACAAGAAATACAAAATCTTGAACATTTTCCTTATTCTTGTGAGTTTCAAAGAATGGCTCAGAAAAAATTTCCTCAGAATTTCCTCAGAAGAAAAGTAGTTAGGAAAATTATATTAATAGTCAGGCTATAAATTTTGCTGGTTAGCACATAAATTGAAAATTATAAATAATCCTAGAAGTCATATTTGCATGAAAGTTGTTGATAATTCCAAAATGTCTGGATTAAAAGTGTATTCAAAATGAAGCTTAGGATCGATAAAGGATAAATAAATGAATAAATAAATAAATAAATAAATAAGATCCTTCATGCAAAAAAACAAAGATAAATAAATAAATAAATAAACATTCACCGGGGACTGTTGAACGTTTACAAAACTGATGTAGTTGATGTAAACAGAGTTAGGAGATGAGTTCGTCAATTTCAGAGCGACAACAGAGGTGTGAATGATAATGCACACTCCTGACACCCATCCACAACCACCAGTCCATTGCTAGCAAAAGTGCATTGAGCATGGTGGTGGATATGTAGAAGGAATCCTAAAGCCAAATGTCGCTCGTTTTAATGGGACCACTCCTGTCTTCGTAGCTACTCAACTTTTTCCGTTAAAAACTAGGACACATTACTTTTGTAACGACACTCGTATATATATATATATATATATATATATATATATATATATATATATATATATATATATATATTGCTGACCTTGCGTATGCTTGGAATAGCAACAGTGGCTTTTAATATCGGACTTATGATAGAGCGACCATAAATTAGGTAAGCAGACGAATTTTTTTTAACCGGAAGTCATAAACCGGATGGACGTTTTAAACACTTAAGTATGCAAGCTGATATGTTATATATATATATATATATATATATATATATATATATATATATATATATATATATATATAACATGGTGACAAGCAAGTTTTTGACTTTTAAATTCAGATAAACAGATCTGGATACAAACAGAAATTTATTGATCGAAATAAGCAACATGACAATCAACACCATTTTTCCAACGCAAAACAAGTGCATTTATGCCAGTAAAAAGAAAGTCTTACGTTCTGGTGGCGAATATATATATATATATATATATATATATATATATATATATATATATATATATATATATATATATATATATATTTGCACCAGCGTGGACAAAGTCTGGTGCTATCTTGGGATACTTCTCGGGCGCTCTGGGCTAGTAGTAATTATGCTTTAACCCACCTGAGTCATAAACTGATGAAGGCTTTGTTGGAAGCAATGCTGCTGTATAAACAACAGTTATCGTATTATATATATATATATATATATATATATATATATATATATATATATATATTAGTGTAGGGACTATTATTCGGAATAATGGTAATTCGAGTATCACTTCTCAGTATGCTCAACTCAAGATAAGGAGCATTATAATCATCCACATACAGTACTGTTTCGCTGTTTCACAGTTTATCAATGCGGCTAGACAGGCAACTACCTCAAGCCAGGATTGAAACCCGACCGCCTGTACACACAGTCAAGGCTCCTAACCATTACGCTAATCTGCTGTGTGAGTCGTGAATTAACGATGTTTTGGACATCGCCCGAAATACCTAAGCTCGATTTGTTTACACAAAGAGAATCGCTTTATACGCTTATGGTAATTCGTGTATCACTTCTCAATATGCTCAACTAAAGATAATATATATATATATATATATATATATATATATATATATATATATATATATATATATATATATATATATATATATATATATGAGTGTAGGGACTATTATTTGGAATCGGAACCGGGAATCGAAAAAATCGAAAGTGTTTGTAGAATCGGCTGCAACTGATAGTCATTTTACGTTAAATTTATATATTTATATACGATACTGATATTTTATATGAAATTATAAAATAATTGTCTTTTTTTCTTTCGGCTACATAAGCATCTAAAAAAAATCTTATTTTCGAAGAGTGATTCGGCTAAGGGTGTTAATCTACAAATTTGACATTATCTATATATTAATACGATATCGTGTGTGTTCTTTTGTGTGCTACGCTTACATCCGGGTCGTTTAATTGCTATGTTTTTCTATTTCTTGTCATAAATAATTTTACCAAGAATTCTTCATAAGTGTTCGTTTCGGTTTCGACTATAGCTGATGGCACTTTAATCATCTTTTTATATATATATATATAAATAATTTTATCAAGAATTCTTCATAAGTTTTGGTTTCAGTTTTGATTATGGCTTAAGAAACTCAAATTATTTAAATATATACATATGTTTTTTCATAAGTGTTTATTTCGGTTTCGATTCAAGCTAATGCACCCAAGTCATATGGATATCTTTTTTATTTTTGAAATCGCAACTTTATAACATATCAAAATCGATAGAACATTGACTCTATAATAATATATACGAAATCTGCAAGAATTAAAATATCATAATTAAGCGTACTTTACGATCGGGCTTTACCGGGTGCGCGTGCTAGCTTAAATAAATACTTTTGCAATTTTAACAAAAAGGCTACAATAATATCAGAGCGTCTCCATTTACAGTGAACATCTACAGAATGCCAACATCAATATATTACATATGAATGAGTCCCTGTGGAATTTCCACAGGTCCCGCTAGTTATTATTATTATTATTATTATTATTATTATTATTATTATTATTATTCAGTAACAGTTTTCACGTAGGGCATTATCAGAGAATTCTTTTTGGGAACAACCTGTTGCATGTCTACCCAGATTTCCAGTATTCACTACATCTTTCAATAACATTTCCCACTTGATTATATCTATTTTTATATTCTTTTTGGCTATTTTACTGCATTCACTGATAATGTTGTTTATTGTGTCGTTTCTTTGTCCACAGAGTCTGCATTTACTGTCTTCTTGTGTCTTGTCGATCCTTGCTTCGATATCGTTGGTTCTAATCGCGTTATCTTATGTCGCTGTTATTGTTGTTTCTATTTTTAGGTTTCCTTTTTGTAGGCGTGCCCAAGTATTTTCGTTTGTCTTATCTTTTATCATCTTATGAATCGTCCGTGTAGCTGTTACTCCTCCTATTTTTTCTTTTCTTATCATATCCCTTACCTCTCTATCTTCTGTATAGTTCCTTTTTTCAGTGGATCTTGTTACAGTAATTATTCATTGTCGTTTACAGTCTTCTATACAAACAAGTTTCCTTCCTCTGTCTTTCATTTTTGCATGGAGTCGGCCAGCATCATCATTGGATTGTAGTGCATTGTACATAGTCTTAGGTTTCCTGGTCTTCTGGTTGAGATGCCTCAATTCTTATTTGGTTTACCCTTTAAATGGTCCAGAGTATCTTACTAGCAACACTGCCCATATGTTTATACCTTTTATTAGGTTTCTGCTATATAGTTTAGTCCTAGCTTTCTTGTTCTCTCCTAGGTATTTCTTTTTATTTTTCTCATTCGGTTGCTTTGATGGCGACAGCTTCAAGAACTACCAATTATTATTATTATGGGGTGCTTTCAATAAGTTTCCATATATTTTTTTTCTCGTATGGGCACTTTTATTTGTAGTACAAGCATGAAACTCTAGCCCCCTTCGTAGTTATCTCCTCTGACTGCAAGGCACTTGTGCCGTTAACGCAACTTCTGGAAGGTTCCATGAATATCATCTTGCGTGAGGGTGTCAATGGCGCTCTTACCGCTTTTTTAATCTCCTCAATTGTCTCACAACGACAAAAATAGCAATGCCTGGACTATAGGAAGGATGGTGAACTGTCTTAATGCCCATCTTGGTCAAATAGTCTATGATAAGGATGACGTTATGGACTGATTGATGCATTGTCTTGGTGGAAATACCACTGACCCGCTTTGAAGAGTGTTGGCCCCTTCCTCCGATGGAACCTCTTCCTGAATTCCATTAGAACCTCAATATAATATTCCTTGTTGACTGTCTGTCCAGCGGGAAACCAGTGCATATCGATCATGTCCGTGCTGTCAAAAATTAGATCATAAAATTTGGGTTGGATTTGCTCTGTTCTGCCTTCTTCGGCCTGGAAGTGCTAGGATTCTTCCAGTGGGAACTCTGTCTCTTGGTCATAGCAGTAGATCCATATTACATCGCAGGTCATCAGAGCATCAAGAACTGCGGGATCTGAATTGATCAGCTCAACCATCTCCCTCCTGTCATGACAACTTCTTGCTTTCTGGTCTTTTCTGAGCACTCTTGGGACAAATTTCGCGCAAATCTTCAGCATCTTCAGTTCTTCGCCAATAATAGTGTGTACAGTTCCTATACTGACATCAAACATTGTGCACTTATTGTCTCAACAGTCACACGACGGTCCTTATCTATGAAATTCTTTATTTGGCCAATCAGCTCTGGTGTTTTGACTTACTTACTCCTCCCATACCTCTCATGCATCACGTACTCCCTGCTTTTCTTGAATCGCTTTTGCAATTCAAAAACTAGTGCTCGATTCATATAAGATGGTCAAAATACAGTCTGAAGCATTCCATACTTTCTGTGGCATTTTCCCCCAAGTTTAAAACAAAATTTTACTGCATATCCTCATATGATGGTTAAGCTGATCAATTCAGATCCCGCAGTTCTTGATGCTCTGATGACCTGCGATGTAATATGGATCTACTGCTATGACCAAGAGACAGAGTTCCCACTGGAAGAATCCTAGCACTTCCAGGCCGAAGAAGGCAGAACAGAGCAAATCCAACCCAAATTTTATGATCTAATTTTTGACAGCACGGGCATGATCGATATGCACTGGTTTCCCCGCTGGACAGACAGTCAACAAGGAATATTATATTGAGGTGTCCTCACGTCCAGCTCCCATTTTTTTAAAATCACCAGCTGTGAGAGTCCGGTTGTAGTAGGGTGTATTCCAATTCTCACTGCACACTTCCTTATTTGTATATACTTTTTTTTCTACTGCTGCTGCTAATCTCTTCGCAGCCAGCCATCCTTCACTGTTCCTGATATTTCCCACGGGCTAATATATACTGTTACATAATACTATAGTTTCTATTTCATTGTTTTTCGTAATTTTTGGATATTCTCATTACTGCGACATGGCAATTCAGTTGACACAATTGGTTTCACTTGAAAATAAGCATTTCAAGTTTCAAATTTCGCTGCAATAACGAAGAATTATCACAAATGTTTACGAATATTCTCATTTATTTGAAGGGACTTTTTTTTACATATCAAATTTATGAAGACAAACATATTTATCTGAACAAAAACAAAAGTTTGCCAAACTATTTCCTTTTTTTTAACATTTTTACATTTTTTCTCCTTTCTTTCTTCATTCTAAATTATCATCGGTCTCCCACTTTGTTAATTTATTCTTTAAAAAGATTTTTTTTCACTTTTATTTTTGTCGATTTATTATCGATAACACTATACTTATGCAAAAAAAAAACCGGCTAAGCATTTTAATTCAACATTTTCTATTACGTACTCAATTACATACTAAAATTAAACCTTCATATTTTCTCCCTGTCAACCTTAGGAAACGTGGTCATCAGCGAACGTGCATAGAATGATTTCAACAGATATATCAACTTAAGATATTTCACTTCACAATTCGCTTGGCATTCGCAATAATCATCAACAACGCTCAGGGGCAATTTTTAGATTTGTGTGACTTACATCTACAGACTGATTGCTTCTCACATAGACAAGTATCTGTTGCGTGTTCTATCGTCAGTAAACGGGCAATCCTTAGATCAACACAAAAAATGTGACTCCACAAAACATTGTGTATGAACAAGTATTCAGAAAATAAATATATATATATATATATATATATATATATATATATATATATATATATATATATATATATATATATATATATTCTTGGGAGTTTTTTTTAACCTTTAAAACTATATAAAAAAACTTATTAGCTTTTTTATCATTCGTGGGAAAACAATTAAGTCAGTAAGTAAGTATACATATATATACATACATTTTCAGAATGTGAGAGATGATATATCCACACACACACATGCACATACGCACACATACACACACATATATATAAATATACATATATGTATGTATGTATGTATTTATGTATATTTCAGATTAATATAATTCAGAGATAAAACACCTAAGAAATTTAACAAGTTATATACAAGAGTGCTTAATACCAAGGACTGAACTTTTGTAAAAGCAACATTGCCTAGTGATGTCTCTAGTTAGTTATAACTAGTTGACTGGAACATGCCCATGAAGGTTTAGCGATACATGTTTATATACAATAAATAAAAATTTTATATATATATATATTTATACATACACACACACACACACACACACACACACATATATATATATATATATATATATATATATATATATATATATATATATATATATATATAGCCTTTGCCACAGTCGATTGAAAATTTCTTGGGGCGACTAAAAGTCGTAAATTACTCGCCCGCCAGTCGATAAAATTTCTTTAAATAAAGAAACGGGAAAAACTCTCAAATATGCGGTGACTTAGAATGACCTATGTCTCATCATTTGTGAATTCTTTAATCTCTAGCTGTTAGACTGTTGGAATATCGTATTGAAAATAGAGTGGTCATGCTAAAGGCCAACAAGAGGTCAAATTTACACATTCGGCGTGTAGTCAAAATGTCGGCTTCATTTAGCTCTCTGATTTTGAAATTCATTTGGAAATTCTTCGACGGTTCGACTACATACACTTCATGCTTACAAAAGTAAAGACGGCTATTTGAAAGAGGGGAGAAACGCATCGTTCCGTCAAGCACGCACCGAAAATTAAATTATACAACAAGTAATCAGTTTTCGCTTCAGTTTTGTTTCTTCGTAAACAAACATTTATTCCAGAGACGATAGAAATGTATCAGGATATAAACAAATCTGGACATGAATTATAAAAATGTAAACACATAAAAATATCAAGACGGCTGATTATTAGTAACATGTTATACATATAATATTTCGACTTGCCTTGTAAAAAAATAAAAATATAGAATAAATGTATAAAAAACCTTTATTGTTTCATTAACAAAGCTATTTAATTACTAGGTACTACTTACTAATCTATATAAATTTCGCTGAAATGTTCAATGCTATATGATGCTAAACGTCCATTTTTATTATGATCTCGCTTCGAGTTTTGTTCAGTAATTATTGTAACTATTTCTGATTCTTTTGAGCTGCTGGGATGATTGTGTGTTTCAGAATATTTTTCAATTAGAGGCTTCATATTGAAATGTTTTAATGAAAAAATGAATCTCTAATATTTGTTTTGCATTTTAAAAAATATTTATTTCAAGGGTGTGATTTTACATTATATTTTCTTTGTGTATAAAGTTAGATATATTCGTTTTCTAACGATACCAATAAACACAGTAATGTAATTATTTATATTTTAATTGTCATCTTGATACTACGTATCAGCATCCGAAAAAATGATTCATATTTCTGTGGAACAATAATATGAATGATGCTGTAAAAGAAACTGGTGTTGAATTTTAACGTTTTGTTGAATATTTACTGAAATGTTTGTAGTAATAAAATAGTTGATTTACAAGAGTTAAACAAATATTTTCTTGTTAGATTATACACACGGTAATTTCTTGAATTATTGTAAAATCATTTACTATTATTGACTGAAACAAGGACATAAAGTCGGACGAGTAAAAATATTTTTGGACGAGTACATTTTCCCTCACACTCGACCGGCAGTCGAGTGATTCTTTTTTCAAATCTCAAAGGCTATATATATATATATATATATATATATATATATATATATATATATATATATATATACAGAGAGAGAAAGAGAGGGTGCCCGGCATTGCCCGGTTGTAAAATACGCTTCAATATGATATTTTGATTAATAGAGATTTCGTATTTATTATTATATTACAGTGGACTTATAGTAATGATAAAAAAAAACGTTTAGCTTATCAGTTACTCAACCTCTGCTGTGAATGTATGAGCTATGAAGAAATGTTTGCTACAAGGCTAAAAACTAAAACATGAACCAATATCTACTACGTTATGCATGCGTATTCGTTATGTCGTCCTTCGATCTCCACCTTGCAAATTCCTTTTTTTTTTTCTTTCTTTCTTTAATTTTCACTCTTTTCTACAGATTTTCTGGGCTAAAACGCAAATATAGTGTCACATGGGTTCAAATACCTTATATATGAAGTTTTATGTCTGTAGACAAAATCTATATGTGAGGTTTATAGGCAAATTTTTTAAAACAAAAATACATACGCATGCATACATATATATGGAAATAGTTTTGTGTTTACTATAAGCTTTTTACGCAAATATTACGCAATCATGTAGAATATTTGCATGAATATAATTGCACGTAATAGTTAACTACAGATAAGAAAACTGAAAAAAAAATCTAATAAGGAATTAATTAAAACGAATGTTTAAAAAATATGCAAATTAGCTACATCTTTTGCTAGTGAATGCAATTCTACGACCAAGATATAAAAAAGTTGTATTTTCTTTTTAAATAAATAAAAAAAAATAGTATAGATATACATTATACTCCTATCAAATTGTTTGTAAAAAAAAAAATAGGAAAAAAGAATGAATATCAATACACAAAAAAACTAGATCATAGTATATATATGTGTGTGTGTGTGTGTGTGTGTGTGTGTGTGTGTGTGTGTGTGTGTGTGTGTGTGTGTGTGTGTGTGTGTGACTAATTCATTTAACCACATAAATTAATATACGAAAGTATAGATTTATGCGTAAACTTTAAGTATTTACTTCGAAAGTGCTCAATACGTAGGTAGAGCTAGTTAGTAAATTATAAAAGTTATAGTATATAATGTATATGTTAGCAGTCATCGAGTTCGTACATCGAAAAGGTTGGTCTACGAAAAAATATGTACAAACAAATCTTTGGATTTTAGATCTATTATTTAACTGTGATAATATGACGCAACTTCGGTTCAGAGAGAGAGAGGGGGGAGAGAGATACGATATTATTATGTTAGTAGTATATGTATGCATACATGTATGTACATATGTATTTATGCATGCATGCATGTATGTATGATTATATATACACACCACACACACACACACACACATATATATATATATATATATAAAAGCAAGGGGACCTGACGTTGCCCGGGATTGAATGATGATCAACAAATGTTTCACACTCTCATACCATCGAAATCCAAGAAATTGTCCATTTTTCAATCAAATCAATTGATAGCCTTCTCTTACGGGAGTTCACCGCGGTGGACCACGAGGGAGCTTCACAGACGTTCTCGCAATGGCTTAGTCCACAATACATTGTAGTCTACATTGCACTATAGAGAGCCTGTAGTTTATTTTATTAACTTATTTTTATATATATAACGGCTTAAATTAAAGTTTAAAATACAAATTTCATATATCAAGTGTGGGCTAATCAGGAATATAAATTTCAAACGTGCCCCTATAGTATCAAAGAACCTACTGTAGATTTTATATGCCTGATCTATTTGCTTATGCGGTGATAATGGCTTGAATTTAAGTTTAAAATTACAAAAGTCAAGTATCCTGTTTTAATTGCGCTTTAAACAGAAGCATTCATTTTGAACGTGCCCCTGTCATATCAAAGAACCTACTGTTGATTTCATATGTCAAGCCTTTCTGTTTGTGCAGTGATAAAACTTCTCAAATGCACTTGTGATGTTAGGCTGTATAAAGCGTCAAAATCACCTGCTCTTTCTTAGATCGAATTTTTCGATTGTCGATTATCGATACTTATCGACGGCATTCCAATGCATAACCTACGGAAGAACACTGCCAGATACATAAAGTACATTTGTGCGAAATTTCATAAAAATTAGCCCAGCCGTAGTGAATTCTATACGGAACAAACTCACACACAAGCGCGCGCGCACACACACACACACACACACACACACACACACACACACACGCACACACACTGACGAAGAGATATTTATTTATATATGCATGTACGCATGTATGCAGGTCGATCTGGCAAGACCTAAATATCTATGATTTTCGCATATTTACAGAATTACTAAACAGAGTTCTGAAAATGTTCATCTGAGCTCTTTGACCTTTGGATTAGAATGTCAAAGCTTCAGTTTTGGTAATAATCTGGACCCCGGAACTACCTAGAAGGTTCTTCAACATTGTATTCTTTTTTTTTCAGAAACAGAATACTAAAAAGATAGAAAAGAACTGTGGTAACTGGCATGAGAAAGCCCTAAAATAAATAATAGCAAATGAAGGTTTTATCTGCTGATGGATTGGCGTAAATGGGTGCTCTCCGTGCACTCTTCTTTGATTTTTTTTTTCTATTTGTTCTGGTGGAATTCTTTCAATTATTCTTGTTTCCTTATTTTATTTATTTATTTATTATTTATTTATTTATATTTGCGGTCGTTGTTTTATTGTAAAAGCTTTGAGTAATTCGTTAATTTATATGTTACCAAGTGACATCTCTGAGAAAGTACTAGCGTTAAATTGAACCCGTCATTGTTTTAATTTTCTTGACATTTTTTTAAAATGCAACATTTTAAAACGCTGGCATTTTTTACTCAATTAATTTCATTCACCCCCTCCCCTTTTCTATCTTTTATTGTTTTAAAAGAAACCAAGAGCAAAAAGATGCATAAAAGCAAAATAAATTTTTTAAAAATTTTTGTTTGTTTTTTAAAATAAAAAGCAAGACGAATGATTTCCGAATGAAACATTCATTACCGATCCTCCATCTTGTTTTATTTTTATTTTTTGCGCGGGTTTTATGTGAGTCGTTTTTTATATCATTTAAAAGTCATATATAATTTGTGTGTGTGCGTGTGTGTGTGCGTGCGTGCGTGTGTGTGTGTGTGTTTTATTAGGCGTAGCTTTTATAATTACGAGTTCTTTCCATCACCAATCATAAAACCAAAATGTTAGCCCATTCTGATACCTCCTTTTTCGAGAAAACGCAAAAATATTTCCACCTTTCTCCTCCTTCTCTTCCTGCTGCTGCTCCTCCTCCTGTCCCTCCTCTAAAAACAACCTCCACCCCACAGAAATGGCCTAAAGCCTGTTTTATAATTCCGGTTCATAAGTGGCCAGCCATTCTCTGTCGTTCCCACCCGTCGCTAACCTCCTGAAGAAAAGAATCAAAATCGTATTTATTAAACAGCGTCTTTTCTCCCCAATAGCCTGCAGCACGTGGTGTAAAAAAAAAAAAAAAAAAAAAAAAAAAAAAAAAAAAAGTGCACGCAAGAGTTGGGAAATATAAAATAAATGAAACGAAACACACACACACACACACACACACACACACACACACACACACAAACAATAAAACAAATCAAACACCAAAACAAAACAAATCCGAATCACGCGTTTGATATATGGAAGTTGAAAAAAAATCTAGATGCGGTCGCATGAAACCCTCAATATTGCTCTCTATTCTGCGTTAACCGTCCCTAATGTTTTGTTTGTGTGTGTGTGTGTGTGTGTGTGTGTGTGTGTGTGTGTGTGTGTGTGTGTTTATTGTTTTTGTTTGTTTGCCTTATTGTTGTTTGTTTGTTTGTTTGTTTTGTTGTTTCCTGCTTTGGGAAATTCTCTTTTCTTTATTTCTTTTTCTTCTTTCTTTCTACCTTTTTGCTTTATTTTTTATTTTATTTTTTTTTTTTTGTTGTTTTTTTTATCTCTTTATCTTCTTTCCCCCCCCCTCTTGCGTTTTATCTTGAAGTTCATCTTCTTTCGCCATTCTTTCGTATTAGATAGTTTTCCACGTCTCATCTATATTTACCATCATGCACACAAATTCTGCGACCGGTGTCTTTTTCCCCCTTTAGAGTGGTTCTACCATTTCTCTCAATTTTATTATATATAAGTAAACCGCCCGACGTTGCCCGGTCATAAAAGACGCTTAAATAGTATATTTTAATTGATGCAGATTTCGTATTTATTATTATTATTATTATTATTATTATTATTATTATTATTATTATTATTATTATTATAAAGCCAATTCTTCATTGATTGTTATACTGTATCCGCAATATAATAGTGATTTCAAAAGTTTTACAAAATACTTGACTTGGGTGCCATCAGCTAGAATCGAAAGCAAAACATGTACGTCTCCGTATCATGTACGTATCAGCAACCACACAACTTAAATTAACGCAGTTTTGCATATAAATGTATATTTGCGCATGTGTGAGTACTTAAAGTTGACTTACGTCTTCAAAATTTCAATTTTTTCATCAATTTTGCCCTCTTAGCAGCTATTTTTACCAGCTGAAATTCAAATCAAAATTTGATCCCATGGTTCTAATGCCCTATATATTAAGCTTAAAGTCTGTAGACCAAAAATTAACAAAATAGTTTAATAGAGACCGGTCTTCACATATATACACACGTACACGGTCACTTTATATATATATATATATATATATATATATATATATATATATATATATATATATATATATATATATATATATATATATATATATATATATAAGGTTGAGACGATTGATCGGAATCAGGAATCGGAAAAATCGGAACTTTTGGGGGTATAGGAAGCGGAAAAATTATAACCTTATTTTCGATACTGAACCGATTCTTTTCATTTCTTTTTTTTTTTTTTTTTGCAATAAAAAATGAAACAAGTACAAATTGTTTTCTTTTTTGTTTTATTTTAGAGTTGTTCATATGCAACATAAGACTGAGAAGGGCCACAGAATGGGTTATAAATCTCATTTACAGATTTAACATTGATTAGCAGAGTTTAATTTCTTTTATTTATTGGTCATTTATTGAGAAATAACTTGCTTATTGCTTTTGCAAACATTTAGCATCTATTCGGTAAATGACTATATGCCCCCACCTGAGGAAGTTCACTTGATTATTAGAAGGTTTTAAATCCTCTGCAAGATTTTTTAAATTTTCGTTAGCACCAGCTGTACATTGGCGGTGTCTTCCATCGGCTTCTTCTGAAATAATTAAAGTTTATTGCACTTCTGTTTGGATGCAAGTGAAAAATATTGATCAAAATCTCCGTTGAGTTCATCAAACTCTTGGATGAGATACATAAGGAAAAAAAACATTTTGAAGATTTCCTTAATTAAAGGGGAAATTATATCTACATTTAAACTTATGCACGTACCTCTAAAAGAAAACTTGGATTGGGACATTTACTACTGTAATTAATAGAAAAAGAAAAGAAATGATACACAAATAGTCAACAAATAAATGTTACCAAAAGCAAGACTCTTCTACATACCTGAATAAATTTATTTGTGTTTAACTTCTTTTAAAGTGTGGTTTTATTGATGCCCGGAAAACTCATTAATTATTGGGAAAATATCGATTGAAAACATTTTATGGCTATTCTTGAAGGAGACATTGTTATCAAATGATACTATACCTCCAATAATATTTTTAAAACACATTTTTACTTGTTTACTTTTGTTTTAAAAAAATAATATCGATTTTCTAAGCATTCGTTTTCTACCTAACTGGCTAAGTTGTTAGTGGTTTCACTTATTTTAAAAGTTCAAAAACGAGACTACAGATCGCATATTTTTTTTTTAATATTTATACTTATTTACTGTTGTTTTTAAAAGGGCAAAATCGATTTTTCTACCTAGCTGGCTAAATTGTTAGTGGTTTCATTCATTTTAAAGCGTTTATTCAGTAAAAAAAAAAATGAAAACTTAACGGAAATTTAATTCAAAGATTTAATCATTGGCGGTCACAGCTTTTAACCTTTTTTTTTCACCAAAATGATTTTACTTGTTAAAAAAAAACATGTTATTATACAGAAAATTGGCAAAATTGAATCACAAATTTACATTTACAAATAATCAAATATAACTTTTTTTTTAATATAATACGAATGTTTGTTTTGTTTTACAATAGACTTTAAAATGTTTACTTGGTTCGAAAAACAAGTGGTGTCGAGCATTACGTTGGAATAAGGAAAATGAAAGCCACGATAGGGTCATATCTTTTGAGTCTTGATAATGACTTTAAAATAAATAATAAAACAAATTACTGGTAGAAATCCACCCAATGCAATTTACTAACGGTACTGAAATAATAACATTATTTAGAAAGCCACTCTTAACATAAAGAGGAAAGTTGTTTGTTAACTATTCTGTACTTTTACCTTGCAATTTAATAAATAAATAAACCTGGCAAATTGAAACTCTCGCTGGGAGTTATATTACTGGTGAAGTTTAATATCAGGAAAAGTATCTGACTAAACACCGTTTGCTGCTAACTTTGAAAGGTGTACTGTTTTGGTTTGCCAATATTTATAAAATTATCATTGGTTTTATTTTGTTTTTGTTTGTTTATGTTTTCCCCAATTCGCAAGTATAACTTTTTTGTTGTGGAAGAAAATTAGCTATTACTAGCAGAGAGACCCGATGTTGCCCGGGATTGAACGATGATCAACGAATGTTTCACCCTTCAATATTTTTATTGTCATTGAAATCGGTGAAATCGTCCATTTTTCAATCAAATCGATTGATTGCATGCTCTCATTGAAACCCCATCGCGGTGCATCGGGTTAAAGCTTCACATGCCTCTTCGCAGTGACTTAGTCCACAATACATTGTAGTTTACATTGCACTGTAGAGAACCTGTTGATTTTATAAAAATTATTTTTATATATAATGGCTTGCATTAAAGTTTAAATCGCAAAAGTCAATTATCATCGTTCAATTGTGCTCTAAACAGAACGTATATTTCAGACGCGCCCCTATTATATCAAAGAACCCACTGTTGATTTTATAGTCAAACGAATAGAGAAAGAGAGTGGATATAACAGCAATAAAATTTTGTAGCCCTCATCTCTACTTCTCTAAAGAGATTTCACACTGGCCTGCTAAAACAATCATCCAAACTAACAAAAAGCATTTCCAGTTTTACATTGACCGCGATTAGCCCCTATTTACAAAGCTTAACCCCACCCTTACCTGTGTAAATGTCTACTAAAAATATTTATTTAATTTTACTTTGGGTGAGGATTTTAAACTATAGGAATAAGAGCTTAGGCCGCACTTCTCGAACGTTTCTACGTTTCCGTCGCCAACGTACCATTTTTACTTATTTATTCACTTTTGCAATTTTAACCGGTACCATTTTTATCTAAATTCGTATTAGAATATAAGTCGGATGTTTTTAAGTGATAAAAGTAGGTTTTCATTGTAATTTTATATTTATTGGCTAGATAAATGTATAAATGTTCTTGTAAAAATAAAATTTATTATTTTTTATACCATTAGAAAAATATTTTCCCGATACACCACGGAAAGATTTATCCAAAATGTTAGTTTAGGCTTAGAAGCAGAACATCGACTTCAGCTCCGTTGTTGGATTTAAAAAGTAATACACGTGGTTTTCCCTATGTAATTTTATGTTTACTCGCTAGATAAAAATGTAAAAACAAGTTGTTTTTTTCTATAGAGATTTGTTTCTATGATGGAATGAAATTTGGTGTACTGGCCTGCTTTTTGGCGAACTAAAATGGCAGATTGAAATCTGGCGTGCTGGAATGCGTTCGTGCGTGCGTGCATATGTGCTGGCGTCCCAAAAAGAATTACCGAGTATTTTACGTTTAACTTATATTCGAAACTGATCATCCACTCTAAATACTAAAATGATTGCTTTTCTTTCCGTAATGTTTTTTAAGTAATATTTCATTTTGGAATGGGGATTCAGCTGAGAGTGTAAATCTACAAATTTGTTGTTGTTGTTGTTGTTGTTATTTATTATTATTATTATTATTATTATTATTATTATTATTATTATTATTATTATTATTATTATTATTTGCATCTTGTTTTTGTTTTTTTTACAGCAAGGCAAATCAATTTAATACTCCATCAAATTTTTATAATAGAAATAAAATTTAAACTTCATTCATAAAAGGAAGGCACATAATAGTTAACAATGTTCACGTCCTACCCATGTTAAAAATGTCATTTTGAATGGTAACATCATTATTTATAAATTCGTTCATAACAATGGGATCGGGCGTTGTTAATATTTTGTTCTTACATCATTTTCTCATTTTGCCTACCAATCGTCGACTGTTTTCAACTGTTTATGAAAACTTTTCAATAGCATGATGTACATTAACAACGAACTGATACAATCTGGCATTGTTTTAATTCAAAATAAATCTTTTCTTGTCTTACAATTTTTAATCAATTACAAGGAAAACATTTGAGAAAAATATACGCGGAAATGTCCCGGGTGTTTATGTAATAATTTGAACATTTACAAAAAAGAAACAACAAATCTCTAATTAAATATTTATAAAATACTTTTTTTTTCAATTTTTATAAAATACTTTTTAAAAATCGGAATCGGAATCGGGAATCAGAATCGGTAATTGGATCTGAATCGGGAAAATTTTTGGAATCGTCCCATCACTATATATATATATATATATATATATATATATATATATATATATATATATATATATATATATATATACTAGTGGTCCACTCGTCATTACCCGGCCATAATATACGCTAAAATATGCTTTTTTTGTTCATGCCGATTTTGTATTTATTATTATTGAGCCAATTTTCTATTAATTGTTATATTTACCCAATATATAGACAGTAGTGATTGCAAAAGTTTTTTAAAAAGTATGACATCAGCTAGAATCGAAACCAAAACATGTAGCTATTCAGCCTTATTCGTTACCGTCGTTATTATTATTCGTTACATAATAGTCGCTGCCAAATAAGATCTCCTCACTATAGTTATTTACATTAACTTTTATGGGGAATGGTGCACTTCCTCCAAGTGATGTTACCTCAAGTAATAGCACGAAACTGGATACTCCACTAGACTAGATAAATTCTTGTCCTGGAATCCAGTAAGACCAAGAGACCAACATGAAAGATATACTACAACGTATCAAAATGGTTAATTGGGGAGAGGAAAATTATGTTCTCAACTTCTTTACTAATTCAGTATTTGAGAGATAAAGAACTTTAATGGAACATTCGAATAGCTATGTATCTCATATAGAGTTCAAGTGTTAGTCCCAGGTCGTAGGCCCCTTGATTTCTCAGAACTTCGACTGAAGTAAAATAAAACACATAGGAGAGAACTTGAATGCCTACTAGACACTATCCTCGAGTGTCTAAGATCTCTCTGTACAGGAGTTTGTTAGAACAATATGGCATGAGGATACTTTTTCCATAGAAGTAAACCCTGACCAAATATTCAAAATCACATAGTATTCGCAGCCCAAATAAGATCTCCTCACTATGGCTAACCCACATTAGCTTTTCCGAGGAATGGTGCACCTTCTCCAAGTGATATTACCTACAGTAATAGCACGAAACTGGATACTCCACCAGACTAGATAAATTCTTGTCCTGGAATCCAGTAAGACCAAGAGATCAACATGAAAGATATACTACAACGTATAAAAATGGTTAATTGGGGAGAGGAAAATTATGTTCTCAACTTCTTGACTAATTCAGTATTTGAGAGATAAAGAACTTGAATGGAACATTCGAATATCTATGTATCTCGTATAGAGTTCAAGTGTTAGCCCCAGGTATAGTGGCCTCTTGATTTCTGAGAACTTCGACTGAAGTAAAATGAAACAATATATGTATATATGTATATATATATATATATATATATATATATATATATATATATATATATATATATATATATATAAATACGTGTTTGTATATATATGTGTGTGTGGATTTATATATATATATATATATATATATGTGTGTGTGTGTATATTGTGTAAAAACAATATGTTTAGTCGACATACGCCGATTTTTTTTTTCGATTTTAACACCCTAGAAGCTATTTTGCCAGGCTAAAAACTAAATCGAATTTGTTCCACATATCCAAATTCCCTTTATTCCAAAAATTGACAGAGTATCTTAATAGTATAATAGATACCGTTCCTCACACAGAGAGCGAAGCAAGATGTCCTTTATTTATACACACACACACACACACATATATATATATATATATATATATATATATATATATATATATCCTTTACAAGGTTCCTGCAAAGTAAAAAATGTAATCTATAGCTGCACAATATCAAAAACCCCAAATATAAATCATAATAGCAGTAACCATACAAATCCTTGCATACATACTAATTCCAGTAAACAATTAATCAGTGAAAACACTCCCATTAACCAATTTACCAATCAAATACAACCAAAACTATTACATTCCAATACCACTGTAAATCTAGCTGGAAACAATTATTATAAACTAGCAGGGGTTACCCGGCGTTGCCTGGGTGATCGGCCCCCTTCCCACTCCGAGAGGTAACAAAAAAAGTCACCCCTCTGGATTTACATGTTTGGTGCCGGCCTCCCCCCTTCAGGGAGAGATAATCCCCAACCCCACCTTCAGGGAGGAGGGTGCCTGGAGGCTTCTCCCCCCCCCCCCCAGAAAAAAGTCACCTCCTCCTGGCCTCTTCGCCCCCCCCCACCCTTGGGGGGGACACCGGCTCCCTCCTTTGGGGGGAGAAACTGCCAAGCTCCCCCCTTTCGGGTGAAAAAATGCCAGGCTTCCCCTTTTGGTGGGGGGATGGTGGCGTGGCCTTCGTTATAAAGATGGCCGGCCAGCTGAAAAAATGACGTCATCGCCGAGGTCCCAACAAGCAAGATATGTGGAACTCTTAGACTGTCAATAATGAACAGTAATTTTTACAGACAGCCTTACAAAACTTCAAAATTGGATTGAAATAAAGAACACAATGATTTATACTGAAACTCATCTAATATTAATAATAGAAAATAATTTTAAAAAACACAAGTTGTTTGTTTAAGTATTATAAGCAATTGAATATTTCGTTGTATTATAGATTTTAAAGATTAGAATGCGTTCTTTAATTACTTATAAATTACATTTTAAAAAAGTGAAGGAACACGATTTGATTTGTAGTAAATTTGAAGTTTATTTAATATAATTAAATGAAAATTATGCATGTAAGATTATGAATATTTGAAGCAGAACACAAGCAAAACATTTTATATGAGTTAAGACAATAAACAAATATTAAAATTAAACTTTTTTTTAATCAAAATGAATTTTTTTAAAATCAAAATGAATGTTTTTTAATCGAAATGAACAATATTTTTTTTAAATCAAAATGAATATTTTTTAATCAAAATGAATATTTTTTAATCAAAATGAACCACAATATTTTTAACTACAAATGAACAACAATATTTTTTCAAAATCAAAAACAATATTTTTAATGGGTTTGTATTACTGTACACTTAGATTCGAAAAAGTTGTCAAAAAACAAATATATAACAAATAAATGCTATCAAAGGCAAGATAAGTTACTTTTCTACCAAACTGGATATATTTTTCGTATTTTTATTCAATGTAACATGTTTATTCAGCTCGAAAACCATACAGTGTTTACCGATGTATTGGAAAATTCAAGATGGCGTCTGACTCCCTCTTTAACACGGTAAGTTTGGGAAAAGGTGTTATAAATAAAAAAACTGGATAAAATACTGTTAAAAACTCGCTCAATATATGTTACCGTGACATAGCTTGACATATATTCGGCGGGGTTTTAATAGTATTTTTTCTAGCGTTTGTTTTCGTGTTGTGTGTACGTGTGTGCGGCTAGCGCCAGAATGGCGGACGTGGTGTCGGAGGTTGGATTGTGATGGCTGGTGTAAGTTTCGTAATTTTGTAATTTGTAAATGGCAAGTTAGGAAAAAATAAACCCTTCCAAGATGGACAATAAATAAGGGCATAATATTTTATGGTAAATTTAAGAACGTAGGAACCATAGTTTTTTAGGAGATGTGATTATTGGATTAACCAATCAGAAATCGTCTGTGGCACACACATCTCTGTTTTTATAGATATATAGATATATTAAACAAAATGCAATTTACTTTGGGCCCACATCGGGATATATTAAACACAGGATCTCCACACATAAGCACTCATTTAAAAATATTTTCTTTGAAAACCAGACATCTTTATCAAAACATATTTGGCAACTTAATGAAGGAGATATTCCCTTCAATTTAAAATGGAAAATACTTGGATCTTATAAAGCGTACATGCCGGGTGACAGATTATGTGCACTTTGTAGATACGAAGCCCCAAATATATTAAAATATAATGACAGTAAATTCATTCTCTTAAACTTAAAAGATGAAACTCTGACAGGATGCTTTCATAAACGTTGGTTTAAATTCGACTGGTTTAAACCTCCATAAATCATTAAATCTTCTGATTACTAATCTATTTTGAACATTTAATTTTTATAACTTAATAAATATTATTATTACTATTATTTTATTATTATTATTATTATTATTATTATTATTGTTATTATTATTATTATTATTATTTTAAATAGTATTTTATTACCATTATTTGCAGTTTCTATTTTCATTTTATTATCTATTTTTTATTTTTATTTTAAATTTATATGCAATATTTTTTAATTATTATTAATTAATTATTCAATAATAATTCAATAAATAATTAGTGATTATCTTCCTTTGACTGATAAAGACTTTTTTTTATTAAAATGCAACTTTTCAGACAATGGCAGTTACCTCCCTTTCTAAATTAATTATAAATTGAAATCTAAAAATAGCGTTTCCAACGATAATAAACTGGTAATTATGAATTTATCAGCGTTTCATTTAAAATAATATAAATAATTATTTCCACCATTAATAGACAACGTTTAAATAATATGCCAAGAAAAAAGATGGACTAAAATAAGAACTAACTTTTAAAACGGGCGGAAAGAAGGTACATTATATATATATATATATATATATATATATATATATATATATATGTAATTCTTGGTTCGTTCAAAGTCGTTAAGCCATATTTCTACGTTACCAATTTAATTGAAATTTTTAGAAAATTTATCTGTAAAGTCAAGGAATGTTTGCATGTTATTAAAATAAATTAAGATCGCAAATTATAAAAAACATATTAAATAAAATAAAAATATTTTTCGTAACTGCGAGACTGTCCGCCATTTCATTTCCGGTAGAAATGAGCCTTTCACGTGAACCACACGTAGACGACTTTCGAATTAAAACATTTAACTATCTATTTAATAGATGGGTAAAAAGAATTCCCTATTTTTTTAAATTATATATATATATATATATATATATATTGTACTTTAACCTTACAATTGAATAAAAAAAATATATATCATAAAACTTTGATTAAACTTGGAAATACGATTTTAAAAATAGCACGGATCGGTAAGTGCACTAGCACCATTTGTTTATCTTAATTTTTTATTTTTATAAGCTTTCTTGGCGAAGCCTAATTAAAATAAATTTGTCTAATTCTTAATTTCTTATGTTATTGAAAAAAAAAAAAAAGCATCCCGGAATTTTGATAAAATTTTCCATTAAGCCCGTCTCACATTCGTATATAACAAAATACTTTTTTGGGTGGCCGTTGAGTTCCATAGCGACCAGCAGACTTAAAATAGCGCGAATCGGTAAGTGCACTGGCACCATTTGTTTATCTTAATTTTTTATTTTTAAAAGCTTTTCTGGCGAAGCCTACCTAAAATAAATTTGTCTAATTCTTAATTTCTTATGTTATTGGAAAAAAAGAAGGTAAATATGAAGAATTACTCCACCCTCGAAAATTCCTTTAAAATTACCATTCGTATAGGTTTTCGGGGTCGCTGAAAACGAAAATAACGTTTATAATTTAGGCAAACGAGTAGTTTCCAAGATATGAAGAAATGTTAGTTTAAAAAAGTGGAGGATCACTTTTCCATAATAATTTAACGTAAAATGATCACCCACTTTGTGGTCACGATTTTTTTTTGGGGGGGGGGGGCTTTCTTTCTACCCTTGGAAAATCCGGCCGCCAAAACACTCTCCACCGCCTCCCACCAAATGTAAACAGAATTTTTGTAAAATTTTAAACAGTTCTTCTGTTCGGTTAATGTCGGCACGTTACTTATGTTAGAACAATCAAACTGCATAAGCACCTGTTAAAAAACTATACAAATTCTATAATTGAATATCCCCCTCCAAAAAAATAACGAAAAACAAACCGGCAATCCCCCCCCCCTAAAAAAAATACCAGTGAGTGCATTTCTTCATATCTTGGAAACTACGTTTTTACTGGAATTTTAAAGTATTTTCCGATGGTGGAAAGAAAGTCCCCCGCTCTCCCCCCTCCCCCCCCAAAAAAAAATCGTGGCCACAAAGTGGGTGATCATTTTATGTTAAATTATGATAGAAAAGTGATCCCCCCCACTTTTTTAGAACTTAGAACTAACATTTCTTCATACCTTGGAAACTACTCGTTTGCCGTAATTTTAAACGTTATTTTCGTTTTCAGCGACCCCGAAAACCTATAAGAGTGGTAACTTTAAAGGAATTTTCGAGGGTTGAGTAATTCTTTTGTTCAGGATAACTTGCACATTTTTTTTTAAAGAAATTTGGCAGTAAACGTTTCTTTTTGAAAACGGAATTTTTTATTATAAAAAGAAAAGATGAATGCTTTATATACTTTTCTATCATAATTTAACTATAAATAGTTGGGTGAAAATAGAGAAAAGTTTGATTTTTTTTTTTTAAGAGAAGGTACAAATTATTTTTTTTGTTGTTAACAGATATTAAGAAAATAAACAGAAAAAAAATGCTCCAATCATTAATTAATTGATTATGCAAAAAAAATAAATAAATAAAATGTTGATTTAGAGTTTCAACATTTGAACAACGCTCGGTTGAATCCGATGATTGCCGTTCGAACCCTAACCATAATTGTAATCGGGAGGGGGTCAAATTCTGCATGAGTACCATTCTTTTTAATTTAGTCTTGTGTTCAAGTTTTTGAGTGGGCTATCAGCGATTGCAAACAAACAAATTTAACCAAAATGCAAAAAATTCAATAATTTTAATAAGTGCTCAGCTAGGTGTGTCAGAAACCGACCTTACGAATGCGTGAAAAAATATTGAATAATTCGACCTTCTATCTTTCCAAGCTTATAACTGCTTGAAAAATGTAATTCAAACCCTATCAAAGGAGCAAAGACCAAATTTTAAACAATTTAATAGGCTTAATAGTAAATTATGCAATATTTGTTTTATCTTAAATCGGTTTTCTTTTAAAAAGATTTGAAGAAAACAAACGAAATTTAACTGACGTCGGTTATAAAAAATCGATATAGATTCCAAAAAATCACTTGCCTATAAAAATTACTAATCAATGTGTAGTTCCATTCTTCATTGTTAAGAATTTATCCATATTTATATTTTAAAATCAATTTATTTTTAAATAAAATAATTTTTTAAACGCCTATTTGAAAAGGGCGCCATGACGCAAGAATTTTACGTTTTTATCGAAAACCGGAAGTAATTTTTTTATTCATTTGAACTACGCATAGACAGAAGAAAATAAAAACCACACGTTTGCGTTAGTCGTCTAGCCTTTTCCGTGAAGAAATACGTGTTACCATTGTTAAAAATAGTCAAGTTTTACTTATAAGATTTTGCCTTAAAAAAAAAAGATACTCAAGGATTTTTTTCTTTTCTCAACAAAATACATAAATTTTTGATTTATGATATTTTCATTCTTTTTTATCGAGTGAATTTTTTTTTAATATCTAAAAAAAGAAACATTGAATGAAATAGAAAAAATTGTCGTCATCGTCCATTACTTACTGGACAATATAGGCAGAACGTAGGCTTCCAATTAAAAAAAATCAACGTGGTTTTTAAAAAAATATATATTTTAAACTTTGGACTTTACAGGTAAATTTCAAAAAAACACTTTTTTGTTTTAATTTACAATATATTATTCATTGATCTTTTATCTTCAATTTGTGATATATAAAACTTTGGTACATAAATTAATTATTAAAATTTTAACCGAAATTCAAAACGGGAGGGTGAATTTTAAAAAAAAACGTTTATCAAAAATATTATATTCGGTTTCTTGAAAAGAGCATAAAATTTCACATTGATCCTGAAAATATCGTAAAAATTTAATCAATAGAAAAATTTAGATAGATTTTTAAAGTTTAATAATTGAAAAAAAATAACTCGTAAAATTCAATTGATTTCACTATGTAAAAAAATGGCTGCATGAAGGCGCGTCGGCACTTTGTAAACACTGCTTTTTAAAAAATAAAAAAAATAATATTTCTATTATTTTTTCAAACAACTTTAATAGTTTATTTTGAAAGTATATTCCATAAAGAAAATAAACAACACATTTTTAAAATAGAAACTACGAGTTTTTTTATATATCCTATTCGCAGTTTCGTGTTAGGAGTGTCAAAAATTCCCCCAAGATTCTGATACACCTATTGCTCAATTTATCTTCTAATACAAATCCTAGTAAATCAATCCCCCTTATTGGCACGGTTATTGTAAAAATGGAACGTAAACTTAATTTTCGCTCCGTTTTAATCTTCTTTTTTTTTAATTGTGCCCCCCAACGAATATAATCAAAAGAATAACATTCAATAATTGTACTTTATATATACAAAACACAAATATTAAAAAAAAGAAAAGAAAAAAAGTTATTAACGAAAGGGAAATAATTCCATTTTTAAGCGAAAAAGGTCAGTTTGGTATATCTTTTTATTATTTTTTAGTCCAACCGTTCACATTGGAAATGTTGACATTTATAGGTTGTCGGGTACGTTTACAACGAATAAACACTTCAATCTACCCATGTTAAGAACGGCTCTCGGAATAGACACCCCAAACCTCTCCATGTTAAGAACGGCTTTCGGAATAGACACCCCTAACCTTGTCAACATACCCGAAAACCTATAAAAGTTGACATGTCGAATGTGAACGGCGAGTTGGATGTAGTGTAAAAATGTATCGAATTTAAAAGGGAACGAAATTTGAATTTCCGGTCCATTTTTACAACAACGGTAAAGCAGAGCATTCTATGCAAATTTTTCCTAACTTAGTGTATTAATGTTATTTTTATTTAAGTAAAAATAATATTTAGGTTTGGATATAAATTCCTAAACTCATTTAGCACTAAATAAATTAGGTGACTGAAATAGGAATCTAATTGAATCTTTAATTTCCTGAATAGTAAAAAGATGATCCACAATGGTCGATTTGCTGCTAACGGGCAAAAATAAACGATTTTTTTTTTTGTAAGTTTTTTGACAACTTTTTCATTGTATTTGAACGATTAAGGACTAAACTTAATTTCCCAAAGGAAAACAATATTTGTACACGTAAAAAAAAAAAAAAATTATGAAAAATGTTTTCACGACGAGCTACCCAATTCAGCTAAATTTTGAAGTTAAATAAATTCATTGTAAAAATCCTTTAAAAGATAAATATTAGTTTTTTGGGTCTATTTCAAAGATAATTAGTAAAGTAAAGTCCTAAGATATTGAATTAAATAAAATAAAATAAAAACACTTTGTGCTAAAAATAGCATCAGTAGTGCGATAAATTCATTTTGCTTCGAGTTATATCGAATTCATTAATACAGACTTTACGGGCTATTTTCGTAATGTTTCTGTAAAAATCATTTTATTTTTTTATTATTGTTACAAATTACGATGCTTAGTTGTTTGTGCCAGATGTCTATCCAAACTGTCTTTATTTGTAGGGTCTTGCAACGAAAGAAGAGTGAATGCAACTCTTTAATTTGGAATGCAAAAAAAACTATTCTAACAAAAATAAATCCCTATGAATTTGCATTCTACTACTTTGTTTCCACGATTCTTTCTTGGTCCTGGCACTTGGAGAGGTGACCACGTGAAGGTTGCCAACATCAATATAGAACCGTATGCATTCAAATTTGGTGCACTCAGGTCGGCGTCCACATCACTTCAGCCACTCATGGAGATTAGACCGCAATCAAAAAAGACATTTGCCTGAAGAAATCGCATTAACAGATGGTGATGCTATTATATATAGTTTTGCATTTGACAAATTTCCGATTCTTTGAATAGATGATTTAAACAGTTTATTTTGGCCCGTGTTCATTCTTTGAAAAGTTTCGTTTACAAGTTGATGTTAGATGTTAATTTTTTTTCGCAATATCACTAACAATATCTCGATTATCCATAAACCATCAGCTAGCATGCCAGCATTTTATTTTTATTCAGAAAATGATTAAAAGAATGAAGCTTTGGAAAACCAGTTTCACTAAAAATCAAAGCTAATCAGCAAGATAGTATAAAACACGTCCAGCGTGTTCAAAGGTATATTTTATTTACTTATTTGTTTAATTCATCTCGTTTTATCCTGAAATATCCTTACCGGTAATAGGTTTTTTTTTTCATGCAACTGTTTTAATTAATGCTGGACATATAAGAGGAATGGAATTCATTTCTCATTATTATTTTATACGGAACCGCGTACAAGCCAATCTGACGGCAATTAAGATTCTAATATAAAAAAAACTAGCCTGGGTGCCCAACGTTGCCTGGGTGCCCAACGTTGCCTGGGTGTTTGAAGGTGTATATTGAGCAAATAAGAAAAGTAGGCAGGCTCAAACCCGTAGGAGGAAAATAAAGTGAAAAAAAAAAAGAAAGTGCCGCGTTAACTATTGCGCCCATTGCCAAACCGGAAGTGACATAGGTTTAAAGTGAGGCTAACCAATCAAAAAGAGATGACTTTCGAAAATATCGGCGAAAAAAGCGACCTCTCCCTGTAGAAAAGTGGCCAGTTCAGGATGAAGGAATTAATGTTTTTAACCAATTTTTCGATATTTGTCGTCCGAAGGGTCGAGCTTCAAAATGATCCCGATCTCGTGAAAATCCATTGACTCTGTTAAAAGTTTTTGCGAGGCATACAAACATACATACATGCATACATTTAAACAGACAGATGAGATTTTTTATTATAGATTATATCAGCAAAAGGTAGAAACTTCAAAACGCATACCATATGTAAATATCTTAATTTGCTTCAGTTATTTTTGATTTGGGGTGCTTCTGTCTTTTTTCATACTTTTTTGGATGCGTTAACCTCCACTTCACTTATTTCTTATTTCTGCATCTTAGTTTCTTCTTATTTTCACTACATTTAGTTTCAAGAACCATAGAATTTTATTACAATCTTTTACATGTAGTCTTTTTCCGAACTTTTTTCGGAACAGTTCTTAGTGTGCCTACAATTATGGGTAATGTAGTGATTTTCTCCATGTTTTATATTCTTTTTGGTTAGCTGGCAAGTTCTGCGTATTTGCTTCGTTTTTCTTGCTTCTTAATATTTACTCTATGACTTGCTGTAACGATTTAGCAGAGTTTCCCCCCCCCTTGTAGTTGACTGTTATCATGTCTGACTTTCTGGCTTGGATGATTTTGTTTGCACTTCTATCTCCCAAAGAATTTTATTTTTATTTTCCAATGCAGTTTCCGATTTGTAATGCAATCAGGCAAGTCGCCTTAATGAATGGGTATTTTTAGTTGGTAATATCCTTAAGTATAAGTCTTTCGGCGTGTCTTTTAAAGTCTCTTCCAGGCTGCAATGCCAGTCTGCATTTACGACTTAATCAGCAAATTTTATTCTTGCGAGAATTAACCGCGAATGTATTCATATTTATTATATCAAATGTGGAATGTCCAAGATGACAGCCTTTGGACTCCCCCCCCCCTGCTTCCTGTTTCTCTAATTTTTACCGATGTGCAAGTCAGTAATACCTGGTGTGGTATTAGATCTAGTCGAGATATGCCGGCTTTTTCAAATTCACTTTTGGACGAGAGCCATATTCGTAAATCACACCATCGTATTTGGCCAACTCAGCCACATTTCTGCTGCTTTTTGTCGATTTCTTTCTGCTTGCCTGAAAGGTAATAAAAGCCATGATCCACTGACTCTTAGTACGCATCTTGTCGTCGCCGCCTCGTGGCCTATTCTTTAAGATTGTGTTTATTCACCTGATCTGTTTAGACGAGCGATAAATGCTATTCCGGTCGGATAAAAGTTTGTTGTATAAAATATAGAATGATCTTTGAACTGTACCCAGTGAACTAAACACTAAAAGACGTGCATCTTGGAGAATACCTTCTCCTCTCGATTTGACAGGATTAACACGGAAGGCGTAAAATACCTGTCTAACCTACAAATTCGACTTAAACATGAGTGAATCAATGGATGAGACTATATATCTATAAAAGTGAACGTGTCTGGTGTCTGTCTGTGTATCTGGGTGTCTGTCTGTGTGTCTGTGTACATTTCCCTACGCAATAACTCTGTCAATTTTCAGTCTACAGACTCGAAATTTGATATATAGGGTACTGAGATTTAGGAAAATATTTGTAATCGGTTTTAAGCCAGAAATTTGGCTGTTAAGGTGTCAAAGTTCGACGATTTGACCTTTAAGAACTCTACCAAACTCCTCCGCCAATTTTGTGTATAAACACTTGAAATTTTAGATATAGATTCCTTGAACATGGATCGAACTTAATAACTTGATTTGAGCCCAAAACAATAAATGTTCAGGGGTGATAATAGGGGTCAAAGTTTAAAAAATTACTCAGACAATTTCTGGTCTAAACATTTGAAATTTGACATAAAGAGTATTCAGAGATAGGGCAAGCTTTTTAATCGGTTTGGGTCAAAAAATTTTAGTTACCAATATATAAATGTATGTATGCATGTATGTTTGCATGTCTGCCTAAAACTTTCGACGGAGGCGCGGATTTTACCAAGATCAGTATCTTTTTGAAGTCGACCTTTCGGACGACAAATATAAAAAAATTGGCTAAAAACATTAATATCTTCACCTTCAGCTGGGCAGTTTTCTACAGGGGAGGATCACTTTTTCGCCGATGTTTTTGAAAGTCATCCTCTCCTTTCGACTGTCTAGATTTAATTTTAATATGAGTCACCTCCGTTTAGGTGGTGGTCGTAACAGCAAAGATGTCAGGTTTCCCCCCCCCCGTTCTTTCCCTTCTTCGCGGTACGGGTTCGAGCCTGCCTTCATACTACCACTTATATATATATATATATATATATATATATATATACGAGCAAACAGTTTATAAAACATGTTAAAAAACACTTTGAAAATATATATGTATATATATATATATATATATATATATATATATATATATATATATCGAATGTCAGTTGTTAAAAACTTTGGCTGTTTACTTTTAAATGTCTGATCGGCATTTAAAAGTACGTAATTTACCTCACTTCACGTATTAATAACCCATAGTTTGGTGGTTGAATACAAGCCTACGAAGTCAATGCTGACTTTGTGACTGGGTTCAGTTATCCCAACTAGAAGCAATTATCATCAACTACACTGAAGAGAACGTAATGTATGTAACTGAAGAGAACGAAATGTATGTAATAGTTAGTTATAAAATAATACATAATATTTCTTTTAAAATATTATCGTTATGAAAAAAAAGTCACGTTTTGTCTAGAGAATTAAAAAGAAACGGTCAACTTAGTACGATGCAATACTCCCGACGTCAGTTGTTTAATACTGTCTGACTGTTTAGTGTTTATGTCTACTTGGAAGTTATAGATATTTAGTTTCCCTCACTTCTTGTACTAATTTCAGATAGCGTGGCGATTTATTATCAGTGTACGTAGTCAAGGGGAACTCGTGACTGCGTTCGAATTCCCCGACTGGCAGTAATTATTATTTCCTACGCTGAAGAGAACATAAGTTTGAAGCACAGTGTGTGTAAGTTGAAAAATAATTATTAGTATTTATTTTATTTTTCAAGATACCTATATCTAAAAATTATTTATAATAATTATAGCAATAATTCTCTCCTCTTTCTCTCTCTATATATATACATATATATAATATATATATATATATAATATATATATAATATATATATATATAATATATATATATATATATATATATATAGTAGTAAGTTATGGAAATATATATAGCAATTAAGCTACACAGAAAATTCCGCTATTCTACGTTTCATTCTCATGAAAATTCGTCATAAGCCAGACGAATTCTCACAAGAATGAAAGACGGGATACTCTGTGTAGCTTAATTGCCTTATATATTTTCATAATTTACCATGTATACACACACACACACACACATATATATGTACATGTATACAGGTTAGTAGATTTGTTTAGAAAGATCAGTGTAGTTGTAGAGAAATATTTAGTGTTTGTAGTACACACTAGGCACGTCGCAGTGTATAAAGCCTTTTTAATATTCTATTACGTATGCATATGGCGCAGGCTTCCGCAAAACATTTCTGTTCTTTATGCCCCTCATTAATTCTTTGAGATGAGCACTGTAGACACGTGCCACCAGATCAGGTCTGTTTTTTTTTGTTTTTTTTTTTGTATCTGTTTCTGATGGGCTTGCGTTGTTGTTTACAATCTGCGCGCATTTCGGATCGCATGTATACTTTGGGATATAATCTGGTTGTCGTATTTAGGGACAATAGCCATTGCATTTTTCTATTGCCGTTGAAGATTAATCGGGCTCGCCGTAAACGAAGACGGAAGCAACAAAGACACCGTTTTCGCTGTCTTCATTTCCAGCCACGTGAGCCATTGAGCCCGAATATAATGCGACTTTTAACCGTCTGATTATTTTGTACACCGTTAACACACACGACACCGTTCAACACTGACATATGCCGCAACCACAAACTGCTGAAACAATTTGCTAGAAAAAAAAAAAAACTGGAATCTATTCACGCTACGTCCTGATAGTATTCCTGGGTCGTAATTTTATTACAAAATCGAGTTCGTCTATCTTGGACATGTTCCGCGTTAATGTGCCAGGTCAATGAATAAAGCATTGGATCAAAGTGAAAAAAATATATACATTTTCGCTACTTTTCCCGTCCAATATATATATATATATATATATATATATATATATATATATATATATATATATATATATATATATATTTCTTATCGTTGAGCTCTTTTAGTTGAATTAAGTCGGTCAATTTAGCTCTTAAGCATAGATCATCATATAACGATTAGATCACTGTGACTGATGTAAGAACATTTAAAAATAAAATGTTTAAATTCAACGTTATTTCACGCGGTTAATGGTAGCCGATTGGATATGGTCTTTGCTAATCGAATCAGAGATGGCTTGTGTTGCCGAGTTCGAATCTGTCGACTGGTGTTTATAGTGACACCCTGTACTGAAGATTCCCGAAAGGATGAAACACTAGTGTCTGTAGGTACTTAATTATTATAGTAGAAAAATAATTATATATATATATATATATATATATATATATATATATATATATATATATATATATATATATAAACTTTGTAAGAAGCTTTGTTTCGTAAAAAAATAAAAAATAAAAAACAAAACAAAAAATGCGATTTATTATTTATGTTAAAAACTAGATGTTGGTGTTATTAATATTAGAAGCTTTGTTTCGTAAAAAAATAAAAAATAAAAAAACAAAACAAAAAAAAATGCGATTTATTATTTATGTTCAAAAACTAGATGTTGGTGCTATTAATATTAGAAGCTTTGTTTTGTAAAAAAATTAAAAATTATAAATTAAAAAAAAAGCCGCCACATCCTTTTTATTTTACAATTTTTATCCTAGTTTTATTAAACAGTTTTGTTTGAAAAAAAATTGTATATAATTTCCTTTTTTTTTTTTTTACATGGAGTTCACCACTTATCAAGGCCCAATGGCCACTCAGGGATAAGGGTTATTGTGTGTACAGTAATCAATAGGATAGTGTAGTAATAGTATTGGAGAACTGATAAAGTGTCATTACTTAAGGGGGCGGTTCATCAGGAATTTGTTTGTGTTGGACTTGAAGACATCCAATTTTGTCGCATTTTCGCGATGTTAAAGACTAATTTTAAAAAATGCGATTTATTATTTATGTTAAAAACTAGATGTTGGTGTTATTTATATTAGAAGCTTTGTTTCGTAAAAAAAAAAAAAAAAAAAAAAACGCTGCCGCAGTTTTGTTTGAAAAAAAATGACAATTTTCTAGCGTTTCTGAACAACGTAAACTTCAAATAATAATTTTAGAAAATGCCCATGTTTGGACGCTAAACAAAACAAAAGAAAAAGAAAACGAAAAAGAAAGGGAAAAAGAAAAGGGAGAGAAAAAGATGTATCAATTGTAGGTTCCTTGATTAAATAGAGGCAGGTTCGAAATAAATGTTTCTGTTTATAGCACAATTAAAGCATGATACTTGACTTTTGCATTTTAAATCATTAATTAAAGTCATTATATAAAAAATAATTTTATAAATACAATAGTAGGTTCTCTATAATGCAATGTAGACTGCAATGTATTGTAAACTGCGTGGAGGGTTGTAAAGCTTTCTTTCCGCGACACCGTGGTGGGTCCCCGACTAGAGCAGATAATCAATCGATTTCATTGAAAAATGGATTATTTCACCGATTTTGATGAAAATTAATGTATGTAAGGGTGCAACGTGTGTGTGTGTTTTTTTTTTACAAGGAAGTCACTACTTATCAAAGCCCGAAGGCCACTCGAGGATAAGAATTAATGGATGTAAGTTGGTAATTTGATAATCGTTAATGGTGTAGATTGGGTTTAATTTGGATTATTTATGGGGACGGCTCAACAAGAACTTGTTTACATTGGACTTGAAGGCTATCATATTGTAACCAGTCGGGAAGCAGGCCAATGGAACAGTGTTCTATACGCGAGCAGTTCTAAGAAAGAAACTTTCTTCGTTGAATTTGCGTTTAGATTAAGGCACAGATAGAGAGTGGGGGAACTTGTTGATAGTGGTTGTAGCTAGTCGAGTGTTTTTGTGGAAGTTTGGCAAGGGGGCATAGCTTGGAGCTTAGACGAGCATTTGCTATGAAAATAACGAGAGAACAGAGACAGGCTAGCAACGTCTTGTTGATCCTCATTAAATCCCGAGCAACATCAAGTCTACCTGCTTGTTAAGTATGTTTTCATTTTTATCAGTTATAGAATTAGTAATAACAAAGAAATCTTTAGCAACGCTAGTGACACTTATAATACCGCATTACAAAACTCTGGCTATAATAACACTGGAACTGAATATAACAACAGAAATGGTGAAAATAAAGACCAAGGAGTACACATCGAAAAATTATTTGGTTCCACTATGGAATTGTTTTCCTGCTTTCCAGCTGACTATAATATGGTTGTCTTCAAGTCCAATGTAAACAAGTTTTTGATGAGCTGTTCCACTTAAGTTAACAAATTTACTGAATTTCCATTACTAACGATTACTATTTATCCAATTGACTACTGTACACTTTTTAACCCTTATCCTCTAGTGGTCTCTGGCCTTGATAGGTGGTTATGCTTATGTAAAAAAAAAACTTCTCCTTTTGTTTAACCAAACCCTTTAAATTATAAATAGTATCATCGATTTTTTAAGCTTACATGTACACACTAATAGCCTACTGTATAAATATTTCATGGAAATAGTATGAAATTTTGTTACAGCTGCACAACAAAATCAGGAAAAACTATATATCGACCTTAATAGACATATTCTAAATCAAGAGAATAGAAATAAAAATAGTGGTAAAATTAATAACATAAAAGACGGTAAAGATAATCTATATATTAATATGATAGCGTGCGTGTCGATTTGTGTGCCACGCTTACATCTGTTTTCTTTCAATTAACTGTCATTTAATTATTACTAGCTTGGGTGCCCGGCGTTGCCCGGGTGTTTAGAGGTGTGTGTTGAGCAAAAAACAAAAAAGCTGTAGTAGGCAGGCAGGCTCGAAACCGTACTGCGAAGGAAGAAACGAAAGTGGAAAGAAAAACGTGACGCGTTAGCTGTTGCGCCCATCGCCAAACCGGCAATGACGCAGTGTTATATTAAGGTTAGACAACGAAAAGAAGGGGATGACTTTCGAAAATATCGGCGAAAAAAGTGCCCCCTCCCTGTGGGAAAGTGCCTAGTTGAGGATGAAGAAATTAATGTTTTTGGCCAATTTTTTATATTTGTCGTCCTAGGGGTCTTGCTTCAAAATGGTACTATGTGAAAATCCGTCACTTCTGTGGAAAGTTTTCGCGAGATATATATATATATATATATATATATATATATATATATATATATATACATATATATATACATATATATATACACATATATATATTAATATATATATATATATTAATATATATATATATTAATATATATATATATTAATATATATATTAATATATATATTAATATATATACATATATTAATATATATATATATATTAATATATATATATATATTAATATATATATATTAATATATATATATTAATATATAAATATTAATATATATATATTAATATATATATATAAATATATATATATATATATATTAATATATATATATATAAATATTAATATATATATTAATATAAATATTAATATATATATATTAATATATATATATATAAATATTAATATATATATATTAATATATATATATTAATATATATATAAATATTAATATATATATATTAATATATATATATTAATATATATATATAAATATTAATATATATATATTAATATATATATATTAATATATATATATTAATATATATATATTAATATATATATATTAATATATATATATTAATATACATATATATTAATATACATATATATTAATATACATATATATTAAAATATATATATAGTAATGTATATATATTTATATATATTAATATATATATATATATATTAATATATATATAAATATATATATATATATATTAATATATATATATTAATATATATATTAATATATATATATTAATATATATATTATTATATATATTAATATATATATTAATATATATATTATTATATATATTAATATATATATTAATATATATATTAATATATATATTAATATATATATTAATATATATATTAATATATATATATTAATATATATATTAATATATATATAATATATATATTAATATATATTAATATATATATATTAATATATATATATATTAATATATATATTAATATATATATATATTAATATATATATATATTAATATATATATATATTAATATATATTAATATATATATATTAATATATATATATATTAATATATATTAATATATATATATATTAATATATATATTAATATATATATATATTAATATATATATATATATTAATATTAATATATATATATATTAATATATATATATTAATATATATATATTAATATATTAATATATATATTAATATATATTAATATATATATATTAATATATATATATTAATATATATATATTAATATATATATATTAATATATATATTAATATATATATATTAATATATATATATTATATATATAATATTTATATATTAATATATATATATTAATATATATATAATTATATATATATATTAATATATATATATTAATATATATATTATATATATTAATATATATATATTAATATATATATATATTAATATATATATATATTAATATATATATATTAATATATATATATATTAATATATATATTAATATATTAATATATATATTAATATATATATTAATATATATATATTAATATATATATATTAATATATATATTAATATATATATATATTAATATATATATATTAATATATATATTAATATATATATTAATGTATATATATTAATATATATATATTAATATATATATTAATATATATATATATATATTAATATATATATTAATATATATATATTAATATATATATATGTATGTATCTATATACTAGCTGTACCCTGCCACACGTTGCTGTGGCTTAATTTCGTGTAATGGAAAATTCTAATAAAAGGAGAAAACGCATGTTTCTTATATTCTTAGTACAGCAATCCACTCCAAAAAGTTAAAAAAAAAAAAGCGAAAATGAAAAAAAAAATATGGTACTCTTGCAAATTGGATCCGGATCCTCGGGAGTTACCATCAATCATGGCTTGTGCTCGACCAACATTCAATGGATTAAGCCGAAAGTTGCTAAAACGTTGAAACGCTAAATAGTTTTCTGTTTTATTGTATTCAAAAATGTGAGTTTTTAATTAATATTTGGGTAAGGGAGGGTGTTACTATACACAGATTCGAAAAAGTTGTTCAAAAACGAATAAATGAAAGCAAAGGTAAGGTAAATTACGTTTCTATCTCACTGGATAATTTTTTTATGTTTTTATTTAATGTAAAATGTTTAATCGGCTCAAAAACGCAGTGTTTATCTATGTATTTGAAAAAGACGAATAGTCGCGGACTCTGTTGAATGCGTTAAGTTTGGGAAAATCAGTTAAAAACTATACAAAACAATGTCAGACACCTACTGATTATATGTTATTGTGACATAGGCTGACATATTCGGTGGGTTTCTGATAGTATTTTTATAGTTTTTTAGTTTTAAATCATGTTCTCAAACTTAACATCATCAACAGTGTCCATCACCGTTTGTATTTTTCAAATACACTGATAAACACTGTTCTTCGAGCCGACTAAACGTTATAGTAAATAAAACGGGTTTGTATTACTAAACACAGAAACGAAAAAGTTGTTGAAAAATAAATATAACAAATAAATGTTATCAAAGGCAAGATAAGTTACTTTTCTACCTAACTGGATAAGATTCTAGTGTTTTTATTTAGTGTAAAATGTTTAATCGGTTTGAAAAATGTAGTGTTTATCTGTATATTTGAAGAATACAAATGGCGGCAGGCTGTTGAACGCATTAACTTTGGGAAAATGGGTTAAAACTAAAAAACTATACAAAATAATGTCAGGAACTCACTCAATATATGTTACTGTGACATAGGCAGACATGTATTCAGTAGTTTTTAACAGTATTTGTATAGTTTTTTTTAGTTTTAACTCATTTTCCCAAACCTAATGTGTTAACACAGTCTGCCGCCATTTGTAATTTTCAAATATAACAGTAAACGCTGTGTTTTTTGAGCCAAATAAAATTTTTGCATTAAAAAAACAAAAAAAAGTATCTATTTCGGTAATAAAGTAACATATGTTGCCTTTGATAATATTTGCTATACATTTATTTTTTGACAACATTTTCGAATCTATATGTACAGTAGTACAAACCCAATAAAAACACTAAAAATTATCCAATTAGGTAGAAAAGTAACTTATCTTGCCTTTGAAAATATTTACTTGTTATATGTTTGTTTTTGTTGACAACTTTTTCAAGTCTTTGTGCAAGTACAAACCCAAAGGTGTATTTTTCTGTCTAATTTTATTTTTGTTACCGCGCTTAAATTTAAATTTCATGATATCTTTTTTGGGGGGGGTATTTTTTTTTTACATTAGGTCCACCTCCACAATTTTCGACTATGCTGAATACGAAAATCTCATTTAAAATTTGCAGAGGCCATTAGTTTTCGAGATATAAAGACCTGTAATATGCACTATAATTCACTGACGGCCATGAATAAACACTCCCAACCTCCCCATATTAAGAACGGCTTTCGGAATAAACAACACCCATGCCTAACCACATGTTTTAACCTTTTACCTGTCTTTCGTCTTTTAAAAACGGCCTTTGGAATAAATACCACCATTCTCCCCATGTTAAGAACGGCTTTCAGAATAAACACCCTCTACCTACCCATGTTAAAAATTGTGGAGATGGACCTAATGTGAAAATTTACCTTTTGTTTTTTTAATAAATTGTTAGTTGAAAGCACAGAACAGTGACAAAACATCATCCCCTCCCCTTGGTAAGAATAGCAAAAAAAAAATAATGGTTTTCTTGGTAGAAACTTTTCTGTGTTTGACCCAACAATTTCTGGTGCTAATGAACTTACTAATCCGCGCTATTTTTTAAATCAAATTTCCAAGTTTAATTAAAGTTTTATGATATGTTTTTTATTCAATTGTAAGGTTAAAGTACAGAATAGATACAAAACACCCTCCCCTCCCCATGTTAAGAATGGCTTTTAAATAATAACGTTATTATTTCAGCACGGATCACTCTCTACATGAGTACCTAATATTTTTTCAGCCATTCTTACCATAGAGAGGGGATGGTGTTTTGTAACTATTCTGTGCTTTTTTAACTAACAATTTATTATTAAAAAAAGATAAAGATATTGTGTAATCATAAAAAATAAAAAGATATTGTGAAAGTTGAATTTAACTTGAAAAAAACAAAAACAATGTGAACGGCGCGTTCAACATTGTATCCGGACCTTATATGGCAATAAGGTCACGTGAGTCGATTAATGGGTGCTAATGCACTTACTGATCCGCGCTATTTTTTTTAAATCGTATTTCCAAGCTGAATTAAAGTTTTATGTTTTTTTGGTATTTTTTTTTAGACTAGGTCCACTTCCACAATTTTCTTTTAAATGACGACTTATAAAGGTTTCCGACTATGCTGAATACAGCAATCGCATTGAAATTTTGCAGAAATAAGTAGTTATCGAGATATAGATAGTTGTTTATGCATTGTATTCTTTGGCGGCCATCTTTGCTACGCGCGTAGATTTGTTTATGACGCGCGCAAGCGTGTAAAAAAAGACGGCTGTCAGAGATTACAATGCATTATACAAATTTTTAATATCTCGATAACTACTTATTTCTGCAAAATTTCAATGCGATTTCCGTATTCAGCATAGTCGAAAACCTTCAAAAGTCGTCATTTAAAAGAAAATTGTGGAGGTGGACCCAGTCTAAAAAATTACCGTTTTTTTCATTCAATTGTAAGGTTAAAGTACAGAATAGGTACAAAACACCCTCTTCTCCCAATGTTAAGAATGGCTTTTTAAATAATAACGTTATTATTTCAGCACGGATCAATAAGTGCACGAGTACCCAGTTTCTTTAAAAGCATTCATATTTTTTTATATAAAAACAACTTCTGTAAAAAAAAGAAAAGAAAAACGTGCACTTTCAATCTTTGTTAAAAAAGGTTTTCTTGAAAAAAACAAAAAAATACAGTAAAAAAAGCAAAGAACAAAACGTTAATCGGTATTCATGCAGAGAGTGATCCGTGCTGAAATAATAACGTTATTATTTAAAAAGCCATTCTTAACATGGGGAGGGGAGGGGTTTGTACCTAATCTGTACCTTAACCTTACAATTGAATAAAAAACATATCATAAAACTTTAATTAAACGTGGAAATACGATTTTAAAAATAGCGCGGATCACTCTCTTCATTAGCACCGAAAGTACAGATTAGTTACAAAACACCCTCCCTCCCCATGTTAAGAATGGCTTTCTAAATAATGTTAATGCTTCAGTACTGTTCCTTGTCTGCTTAAGTTTAACTTTTGTTTATTAAATTGTTAGGCGAAAGTCCAGAATAGTTACAAAACACCCTCTTCTCCCCATGTTAAGAATGGCTTTTTAAATAATATCGTTATTATTTCAGCACGGATCAATAAGTGCACGAGTACCCAATTTCTTTAATAAAGAAAAGGCATTCATATTTTCTTATGTAAAAACAACTTCTGTAAAAAAAAAAGAAAAAACGTTTACTTTCAATCTTTGTTAAAAAAGGTTTTCTTGAAAAAAAAAAATACGGTGAAAAAAAGCAAAGAACAAAACATTAATCGGTATTCATGCAGAGAGTGATCCGTGCTGAAATAATAACGTTATTATTTAAAAAGCCATTCTTAACATGGGGAGGGGGTTTTGTACCGATTCTGTACTTTAACCTTACAATTGAATAAAAAACATATCATAAAACTTTAATTAAACGTGGAAATGCGATTTAAAAAATAGCGCAGATCTCTCTCTGCATTAGCACCGAAAGTACAGAATAGTTAAAAAACATCCTTCCCCCCATGTTAAGAATGGCTTTCTAAATAATGTTAATGATTCAGTACTGTTCCTTGTCTGCTAAGTTTAACTTTTGTTTATTAAATTGTTAGGTGAAAGTCCAGAATAGTTAAAAAAAATACCCCTATCCCCATGTTAAGAATGGCTTTCTAAATAATAACGTCATTATTTCAGCGGGGTAGCTTCTCTGCATAAGTACCATGTTTTGTTTTTAAATTGTTAGGTGAAAGGACAGAATTTTTACAAAATACCATCCCCATCTTAAGAATGTATTTCTAAATAACATTATTTCAGCACGGTATTTTCTATGCATACGTACTATCTATTTTTTTTTTATTAAATGGTTAGGTGAAAGTATAGAATAGATGCAAAACTCCCTCCCCATGTTAAGAATAGCTTTCTAAATTACGGTATTATTTCAGCACGGTGCCTTCTCTGCATAAGTACTATCTTTTGTTTATTAAATTGTTAGGTGAAATATAAAATAGTTACAGAACACTCTCCCTTTCCCATGTTAAGAATGGCTTTCTTGATAGCGTTATTTCAACACGGTACCTTCTCTGCATAAGTACCATCTTTTGTTTATTAAATTGTTAGGTGAAAGTATAGAATAGTAACAAAACGTCCTCCCCATGTTAAGAATGGCTTTCTAAATAACGTTATTATTCTATTATTATATTATTATGGTACTTTCTCTGCATAAGTACCATGTTTTGTTTATTAAATTGTTAGGTGAAAGTACAGTACAGTGATCCGTGTTGAAATAATAACGTTATTATTTAAAAAGTCATTCTTAACATGGGGAGGGGAGGGTGTTTTGTGCTTAATCTGTATTAAACCTTACAATTGAATTAAAAAAAAACATATAATAAAACTTTAATTAAACCTGGAAATACGATTTAAAAAATAGCGCCGACCACTCTTTGCATTAGCACCAAATATTATTTAAGCAAGTTACCAATCCGTAAAAAAAAACTGTACTTTTACCAACCAATCTTATATCGAAAAACAAAAAAAAATTTTTTTAACTCAAAAAGCAAGCGACAAACTTTTTTTTTGCCTCATATAATAAAGAAAAAATGTTTAAATTAAAAAATTTGGAAGATAAACAAATGAATTATGTTGTTTTTTTTTTGTTTTTTTGTTTACTTATCTTACTCGATAAGTAAACAAAAAAACAAAAAAAAACAACATAATTCATTTGTTTATCTTCCAAATTTTTTAATTTAAACATCTTTTCTTTATGAAAATGAAATCTACTTCGTTTCGTGAATTCGTGGCTGTGAAATGAATCGAACCGGGAGTTCAGTTTTATCAATAAAACAGCTTCGCACTAACGGTTACGAAAATATATTTATTTTATTTAATATTTTAATAATTCGCGAGGTAAATTTATTTTAATAACATAAAAACATCCCTCGACTCTAAAGATGGGTTGTCTGAAAATTTCAAATAAATTGGTAACGTAGAAATATGGTTTTATTCGCTTATAACGAACCGAGAATTACATTATATATATATATATATATATATATATATATATATATATATATATATATATATATATATATACATTTAAACAGACAGGTGAGATTTATATTACAGAAGATGACCTTCCATTTCTTGTAATAAATAATTTTACCAAGAATTCTTCATAAGTTTTGGTTTCAATTTCAATTACAGCTTATGGCACTCAAGTTATCTACTTAAATTTTTATAAGTAACTCGCAGTTCATCCCAGCTTTGATCGGACCATATATACTGCTCATAACCTTATATATATATATATATATATATATATATATATATATATATATATATATATAATAAATTCCACAGTCAAACAACGTCGCAGCCCACAAGAGCCATGACAGTCAAAGAATCGGAAGTCCAAGACTCGAGGTTCGCCCTCATTTGGGCTCATCAGTTAGACACATCCGAACTCAGGAGATATATATATATATATATATATATATATATATATATATAGATATAGATATATATATATATAGATATAGATATATATATATATATATAAAATGAAAATTACAATTGAATTTACCAAAATGGTCCAAGATGGTAAAATTAAAGTAAATTATAAATATTAAAGAATTAATATTTATAAAATTATCTCAGCCAGATATAAAAGCTCGATAAAACGAAATAGGAAATAGAGCTTATAATATGAGCAAACAGTTAATAAAATATGTTAAAAAAAACTTTGAAATGAGTTAAAAAAAACAAGCTCGGAAGTAGAGTGAAAAGCACATCTTATTTTTCTTTTATTAATATTATTTTTTTCCTTGTACACATTTTTGTGAATTATTCCTTGGATTTCTGCCTTTGGATTATTATGGACCATCTTCTTCCAATTACGGGATTTCCTTGGATTTTACTTGTACAAATGGAAATTCTTTTAACTTTCTTGAAGTTTTAAATTTGGATTTTACCGTCACTGGATTTTTTATCTTCCACCAGACTATCCATTCATGTGTAATCACCTTTTTCTTTACCATATTCCTTCTGCTTAACTTATTTTGTTATCAAGTAAGATCTTTGACTTACTTGTTGTTTCATCAAATACTTGTGCATGCAAAATCCGATCCCGCATTTTGCTAATTCCTACCCTCTGATGAGAAGGAAAGTATTTTTTCGAAACTCCGCGGATTAAGGACTATCCATTTATCTAGTGTTTCCTTTTCCTTTAATATGTTTTTAACTCATTTCAAAGTGTTTTTTAACATATTCTATTAACTGTTTGCTCATATATATATATATATATATATATATATATATATATATATATATATATATATATATATATATATATATATTATTGGATGATTCCAATATTTTTCTCTCCAATTCGATATAATAGCAAAATGTTTGACTCATGTCCAGGTAATCTACATCTAAAATTTCACGTGCTTATGTCAAGAGTGGCAGAGTCTGCAAATGTTAACTCTTTCAATTTTGACCTCTTGGCGGCCAAATTGTCGCCCCAAAAACTGATTAAAAGGCGTGATGCATGTTTGTATACCCTTTATGTAAATTTTCAAATATTTAGACTCAAAATTGGCTAAATAGTTTGCTAGAGACAGCAAAAGTCAAATCTTTTGAACTTTGATTTCTTGGTAGCCAAATATTCGGGAACAAGCGATTAAAAAGCTTACCATAGGTCTGAATACACTTTATGTAAAATTTCAAATGTTTAGACCAGAAATTGCCTGAGAGACCAAATTTTTAAAAACTTTTACCCGAATTTTGACCCCTTAACATTTATTGTTTTTGGCTCAAATCAAATTAAAAAGTTTGATCCATGTCCAAGTAACCTAGATTTAAAATTTCAAGTGTTTGGATCAAAATTGGCGGAGGATTTTGGTAGAGTTTTCAAAAGTCAAATCGTTGTAACTTTGACCCCTTGACAGCCAAATTTCTGGCCGAAAACCGATTAAAAAGATTTTCCCAAATCTCAATACCCATTATGTCAAATCTCGAGTCTGTAGACTGAAAATTGACTGAGTAATTTGGTAATGTACACCCAAACACACAGACACACACACACAGAGTATTTCACTTTTATAGGTATATAGATATTATCAAGAATTCTACATAAGTTTTGGTTTCGGTTTTGATTATAGCTGAATAAACTCAAGTTATATATATATATGTATATATATATATATATATATATGTGTGTGTGTGTGTGTGTGTGTGTGTGTGTGTGTGTGTGTGATTTGGTTTCGATTAAAGCTGATGCATCCAAGTCTATTTCTGAAATCACAATTTTATAATATATAAGAATCGATAGAAAATTAACTCTTTAATAATATATGAAATCTGCATAAATTAGAATATCATATTTAAGCGTATTTTACGACCAAGATGCGCCAGGCGTCCCTGCTAGCTTAGATAAATAATTTTGCAGTTTTAGCAAAAGAGCTACAATAATATCAGAACGTCTCCATTTACGCTGAACATCCACAGAACGCCAACACATATGGAAGAGTTCATTGTGGAATTTCAACAGGTCCAGCAAGTAATAAGAAATGTAATTGCAAAAAAAAAAAAGAAACGATGGGATACATGCATAGTGGTTCCAAAAATTCACAGCACTACACGAAAGGATAGCCCAAAACCTGAGAAGATGTATACAAGAAACAAACGTGCCAGCTTGAATGACAAAAGGCAGAACCACACTGATACAGAAAGACACAGAAAAAGAAACCGCCCCAAGCAACTACAGGCCTATCACGTGCTTACTCAATATGTGGAAAATATTAACAGCACAACTGAGGGAACAATGCTACCACTTTCTGAATAATCGTGGACTCCTCCCAGAGGAACAGAAAGGATGCCAGAAAGAAAAATAGGAACACATGAGTTGCTATATATAGATCAAAAGATCCTAAAAGAGGTAAAAAGAAAGAATTTAGTCATGACATGGATCGACCACGACAGGATCCGCAAGCTTGGATAATAGAATGCCTAAAAATGTATAAAATACCAAGCAGGATTATCAACATTATTGAAAATGAAATGAGAACATAAATACAGTATGAATATATTCTCGATATAATCGACACTAAATTATACAAGTCACCTGTGGATATAATCGACACTAAATTATACAAGTCACCTGTGAAAAACATACTACCAAATAAGCTACAGACAAAAGATCAAAAACCAATAGTTATATATAAACTGGGGCAACCAAACATAATAAGGTTAAAAAAAAACGGTAGAACATATTAATATAAATAATAATATTATGGATATTCTAAAATGTGAATGTAATTCCTCTACGTTCTGTAATAATGAGATAAAACATGTAATTACAGGAGATTTAAAGATAGTAAATTATTCTAAGTTAAGAAAACTACTTAGTAAAAGTCCGAATTATAGAGAACCTAAATGTTTAAATTACACTAAATGCATTAAAGAAGTAACTAAAGCACTAGAAGGTTTTATTATGTCTATGGTAAAGAAATATAAATTAGCACAGTCTACGTTTGATGCATTTACGCATTCGAGTATATTATAATATACTTGAATGCATAAATGAAAAATTTAAACCTATAAAACAAATTTAAACACCCTAAAAAAACAATCCTCTTCTAAACAAGGCCGATAGCCATTAGTCGCATGCTCTTGTGTAATGAATGAATGCGTGACTGTAGGATTGACATGAAATTCTTAAAGATAAACTAAAATGACCGAAAAATGGGCTGAAATGACTTAAAAAATAAAAAGTAAATGACTTAGAATGACTTTAATGAACTTACGGATGAATTGAATGACCTTAAGAATGACTTGAATGCTTAAAAAATAACTGGAATCCTTCAAAAACAACTTGAATGATCTTAAGAATGACTTGAATGGCTTTGAGACTGACTATTGTAAAATGGGTGCTCATTTTACATTAAATAATTACAGAAAAGTGAGCTCCACTTTATATCACAAAGTTACAAACATAAGTACAGCATGTAGTATGAACAGATACTACACTTTGATCTTGGATAAAAGGCCAAGAAAAGGGTATTTATTTGCTCCCCCACCGAGCAAATTAGGCACAAGGCCGATTTTTAATGTTTCAGTGAAGGAGAAATGGGGACCAGCTCCCCTGGGAGTAGGGGAGCTGGATAGTGACAATTGGTATGCAGGGTTGCCCCTACATTGACCAAGGTCTTATATGTGAGTCTGTCCCCACATATGGTCTTTGCTTGCAGTATCTGCCGGAACAGATACTACACTTTGATCTTGGCCAAAAGGCCAAGAAAAGCGGGGTATTTATTTGCTCCCCACCGAGCAAATTAGGCACAAGGTCGATTTTTAATATGAAGAGTGAAGGGGAAATGGGGACCAACTTCCCAGGGAGTAGGGTAGCTGGATAGTGACAATTGGTATGAAGGGTTTCCCCTACATTGACCAAGGTCTTTTATGTGGGGTCGCCTCCACATATGGTCTTTGCTTGCAGTATCTGCCGGAACAAAAGGCCAAGAAAAGTGAGGTATTTATTTGCTCCCCCACTGAGCAAATTAGGCACAAGGCTGATTTTTAATGTGAGGAGTGAAGGTGAAATAGGGACCAACTCCCCGGTGAGTAGGACAGCTCGATATTGACAATTGGTATGAAGGGTTGCCGCTACAATGACCAAGGTCTTATATGTGAGGCTTCCCCCAAATATGGTCTTTGCTTGCAGTATCTGCCGGAACAGATTCCATGTTTAAAAAGGATGTGTCTTCTATAGTATAAGACCTGACCGAATGGTTAATTGTAGCCATAGACCGATTCATACCATCCCAAAAATTCCAACAAAACCCCCATGGTTCCCCCCTGAATGTGCTGCTGCCATCGCGCACAGAAATCACTTTTTCCATAGCTACCAACGTAATAGATGTACTGAGACTAAAGCTGCTTTCATGACTGCCCCAACCACTGTAAAAGAGTAATAAAAAATGCAGGAGAGCTATATGCTCAGTCCGTTAAATCCAAAGTAGCTGAGCAGTGGCTTGGTTCCCACCAGTTCTGGCAAATAGCAAACAGGATCTTGGACAGAAGTGTGCGTTCTATCCCATCTATCATCAATGGATCTGACGTCATCTCGTCAGCATCAGATAAGGCCAGACTATTTGCCAAGCACTTTGCAGCTAATTCTACCCTATTCGACAATGGCCATCAATTTCCTCCTATAACAGACAACACGCTATGCAACATACAAATATCTGTGCGTGAGGTCGCCAAGCGAATCAAGGACCTTCATTCCAGTAAAGCAACTGGCCCTGACGGCATTCTAGTTATAGTGCTGAAAAAGCTCCAACCAGAACTTTTCCCCATACTTACAAAACTGTTTAAGCATTGCCTTAAGGAGAAGTGCTTTCCAACACCCTGGAAAACCTCATCAGTATGCCCTGTATTTAAGAACTCAGGCGAAAAGTCATCTCCCTCTCATTACAGACCAATTAGTCTCCTGTGTGTCATGAGTAAGTTGTTGGAATCCATATTAAATAAAGTATGTATGTATTGGATACCTAAAATGCACAAAAATCCAGTTAGCGCTAGGTTTATTGTAGCTTCAAAGACGTGCATGACTAAACCTTTAAGTAAAGCTATATCTAAAATATTTAAATTAATTATAAATCAAATAAAATATTTCCACCAGAAAAGAAAATTCTATAGTAATATTAATCTATTTTGGGTAGTAAATAATTCACAACCAGTGAAAGAAAAATTAGATAAAATAAATTCTAGAAAAAAATCAAAATCTATAGCTACTTATGATTTTAGTACGCTATATACTAAAATTCCACACGAAAAACTTATAAAAGAATTAAATGATACTGTAGATTTAGCTTTTGAAGGTGGTAAAGGTAAATATATAAACTTTCTAAACTCTAAAGCTTTCTAGTGTAAAAATAAAAACATCAAAACTAGAGTTTCTAAAGGTATTTTAAAAATACTTATAAGTCGTCTTATTAAAGAATGATATTTTCAAGTAGGAAATAAAACATTACTCCAAACGATAGGTATCCCAATGGGATTGGATCCTACACTATTTGGGGCAAATCTGTATTTACATAGACTGGAGTATATGTATATATGCCATCACAAATAAAAATTGATATATTCAAAACATATAATGATTGTAGAAGATTTATCGATGACCTTATATGTATAAACGATAATGATAGATTTAAAAAAAAAAAAAAAGATAAATATCTTATATATCCAAAGGAGTTAGAATGGAATTGTGAACATAGAGGAAAACAAGCTAAATTTCTGGATTTAGATTTAAAAATTGAGGATGAAATTTTTCTTTATAAAATATTTAATAAAAGAAACTCTAACTTTTATATATTTTTAATAAATAAATAAGAATGTAAATGTACAAAGTACTAATCATAGTAGGGGTGGTAAGTAGTCAAATCGATTAATCCTAATCTTATAAATACAACGCTGTTGAATTAAAAAATATAACCATTTTGAATTTGGAAGCAAACGCATCTCACAAGGAGGACATTTTTTACAACATGAATAGGTTAGCCAAATTAATCAAGAGTAGGTAACTAGATCTAATATCTGGAACATTTTTTTGTTCTTGTGATTAAGGGAGGTGGTAATTGATCAACATTGCTGGGGAGCCATGATTAAATATACTATTTTGTTTTTAAATCATCGAAACCGTGTCTCATGGTAAACAACTGATGATCCCTTAAATTACCATTAGGACTATTGTGAATTCAAGAAAGTAAGCTGATGCATTGGTTGGAGGTGATTAAATGACTTACTGACTAAATACTTTTCTAACGAATGATAAAAAATATGAAAATAAATAATTTTTTTTTATATAGTTTTAAAGTTAAATATATATATATATATATATATATATATATATATATATATATATATATATATATATATATATATATGCTTCGTTTCACAGCAGAGACAAGTTCTGTTTGTTTCTCTTGCGATCTGTTTTTTGCCATTTGGAAGTCTAATTGGCCCACCAAATAAAAAAGAGCGGATTATTACATGAGAAAAAAATGATACCCAAATATACCTATATATATATATATATATATATATATATATATATATATATATATATATATATATATATATATATATATATATATATGGTTTAAGACTTTTTTATTTATTAAAATATTTTGTGCGACATAGTTTCAGACATGTTTCAGTTTTAGTTGGGGATCAGCTGAACTATATCAAGCCTCTATCTTAATATAATAGTGACCCGATAAAGATTAGATGTTCTATAACTAGAACTGAAATATGTCTGCGAATGTGTAGCCAAAAATCTTTGTATAAATAAAAGTTGGATTTTTTTTTCTTCCAAATAAATATACAACTCTATTTATTATTGAGCACTTTTATATAAACACGGTAAGGATTCACCGGATTAAACCCTGTGGACATAAATTAACCGGAATACACAGGAGAGTGTCGCTGTTAAGCTTCTCGAATGAGAAAGCGATGGTCTCTATTAAAGTTGATGAAAAATGGTTTCTTCATTTGTTTTTTCTCTTCTCATCCAATTACAAAGAAAGGTTTCGCCCCGTTCTCACCTTACCTTTTTGGGGGATTACCTCTTCAAATAACCCTTTATCGCCCTTTTCTTTCTTAAACGTGGGGTTTCCATATGAGAGAGAGGACGGTGCAAGATCCATCCTGCTCACTTAGCAGAAGAAAATATCGGCCAGGATAAACTGTATTATCATTTAGCTTAGTTCGTTTGCTTAAAGACGTTCATTCGGCCATTTTATAAAATATCCTGTTTGTACATTTCGTGTGGAGTTGTTTAGACAACAGAGAAGGTAGATGGCGTAAGCCAGTTTCACGCACGTTTTCACAGCAAATTGTAAATACATAGATTTCTTTTTTACATTTGCGTGTTAGGGAACCCTGGGAATTTCCACGGAAAGTAAAGCATTCGCGTGTATTTTCGGAAGCGTTTTCTATCGCAGTGTGTTTATATATATATATATATATATATATATATATATATATATATAGATAGATAGATAGATATATATATATATATTAATGATAGGACGATCCCAATAATTATTGTGATTCTGATACAACTGCCGATTCCGATTTTTTATAAATCTCTAAATATTATCTGTGAAGTTGTTATTTTTCCGATTACTGTACAAACAGATGTTAAGATATGTTGCATTTATTTTATCAAATTGTGTGGGGCGGGGGGGACGCGGGTATCTATATAGTTTAATTTTACTGGTAGCTTAAAATCAATAAATATTTATTATTCTATCATCATTATCAGCAGTGGAATATTTTGTTTTAAACAAAATCAAATATTAAAATATAATTAAAAGAATCGCTTTTGGCATAGGAAAATAGGCAGAATTTTTCTCCGATTCCGATACTCCCAAAAGTTCCGATTAATCATCCCATCACTAATATATTTATATATATATATATATATATATATATATATATATATATATATATATATATTTATATATATATATTTATATATATATTTTTTTCTTTCCATTTCGATATAATAGCCGATATATATATATATATATATATATATATATATATTCTTATCATTTCGATATATATATATATATATATATATATATATATATATATATATATATATATATATATATATATATTCTTTCCATTTCGATATAATAGCCGAGTCTATCCTTTATTCTCGATTCTGCTAAAATTACCTATCCCCATTCAGATTCCATGTCAATTTCAAAATATAAAGTTGTTTTTATTGAAGGAGAGTCGGATTACTGAAAAAAATTTGAAATGTGTATATATATTTTCGCAAGCATAAATATACACTTGCCGGAAGGGGGGGGTAGCTTTTAGTCTTACCCATAGTTTAAATCACTAAATATTTATCATTTTTTTTTTCATTAATAGAAACAGTGAAAAAATAATTTTTAAACAAAAACAAAGAAATAAAACCACTAAAAATAATCGGTTTTGGCATCGGAAAATAGGCACTATATCGGACTTACTTCGAGCACTTGCAATGAAAATAGCGGTAAAGTAGAGACATGTTCGCAACGTCTCTTCTGTGGGAAAGAGGTTTCAGGAAAGATAAAATGGCATCTTCTACAGGGTTTCGAAGCCGATTTGAACTCTATCAAAGCAGGATAGACGCGCAGAGAAGCTCCTTCCCAGATGTGGCAACAGTATTCCGTTTGAGGACTATCTGGCTCTTATGGAGATAGACGATTAAATCAGCAGTGAGAAACCTACTGGAGCGGTAGAGTAATCCAACTATTTTTCCATGATTTTGGCAATAGATTTGATGTATGTTTTCGATTTCAGATCAGAAGTTAAGTTCATATTATACATATTACACACACACTATCATATTATACATATTACACACACACTATCATATTATACATATTACACACACACTATCGCACACGCATATTATGCACACATATATATTATGTACACACACACTCACACACACATATTAAACACACACATACTATGCACACACATATACTACGTACACACACATACTATGCACACACACATATTACGCACACTCACATACTGCGCACACACATATTACACACACTGATATACTACACACACTCACACATACTACGCACACACATATAGTACGCACACACACATACTACGCACACACATATACTTTGCACAATCACATAATATGCACACACACATACTACGCACACATATATATTATGCACACACACATATTAAAGACACACACATACTATACACACACATATACTACGTACACACACATACTACGCACGCACATATACTACACACACATATATTACACACACATAAACTATACAAACACACATACTACGCACACACACATATATACGCACACACATACTACACACACTCACATACTACACACACTCTGATACTACACGCACTACCACATACTACACACACATATAGTACACACACATATACTACGCACACGCATATACTATGCACACGCACATACTACGCACACTCACTTCCTATGCATACAAACATACTATAAACACACATACACTATGCACATACACATATACAATGCACACGCATATACTATGCGCACACATGTACTATGCACACATATATACTATGCACACACATATACTACGCATACATATATACTACGCACACACATATACTATGCACACACACATATATTACGCATACACATATACTATGCACATAACAATACTATGCACACACATATACTACGCACACTCACAAACTACACACACATATACTATGCACCCATATACTAAACACACACACTGCCTGTGCACACACGCATACTACGCATGCTCACATACTACGTGCATACACATACTATGCACACGTATATATACTACGCATATTCACATAGTACACACACACATACTGAGCACACACATATATTATGCACAAACACATAGTATGTGCACACATATACTACACACTCACATACTACACACGCATACATATTTCGCACACACATACTACGCACACACACATACTTCACCACACATATACTACGCACATACACACAGACTTTGCACACACACACACACATAACTAGACACACAGTGCCGGATATACCAATTGTGAGGTCTGTAGCAAATTGATTTGTTGTACAGATAATGCACTGGGGAGTATTTTATAAATTTGCTCTACATTCAACAACAATAAAAGCAACAAAAGTTTGATGCAATGTTTTATTTGCAAGGAGAAATATAAAACAAAAACTTCAAAACCAAATTCTAAACAAGCACAACAAAATCTTTAAAACAATGACACGCAAAGATCTTTTCACCACATTTTGATCTTATGCAAATTTTGCAATTATTTCAGATGAGTTCAATTTTTTTTTCTGGACGTCATTTTCAATATTCAAAAGAATTAAATAGTGTAGCCGTACTTGCAACTTCATTTTTGAAAATGCACTTTCTCCGGTAATAATTAGTTACCTTCATACATAGAATAAATAGATAAATTGCCAATGTTGGGAAACATGGTTTCAATATTGTTTCCTTTAATCAATGTGAAATAGTTGATGCGGGGGGGGGGTAATCATATATAGAAGTTGTATAGCTTCACAGATGCTTCTGCAGTTTAATTAACCGTTTTTTTCCGTAAGTAACGTGCCGAAATTTATCGAGCAGAGCAATGATTAACATTTCACAAAATACAGAATAGAATACAAGTACGTGACATGGTTTAAATACTGTTTTCTTTAATCAATGTGAAATAGTTTAATTCTGGAGAGGAGCAATCGTCACTAATGAACCTGGTGAATTTTGGAATGTGAAGTAGCTCATCGTTCAATCCGTCTTCCAACTCCTGGGATATGCTTCTAAAAGTCTGTCAGCACTCTTTTAGGTCATGCAGATTTCACAAAAACACTAAACCGTGTGTTCAATTGGGCGTATGCCTTGCAACATTTCTCCAGCGCATATAGCAGCCTGTCCATTACTGCAAAGAAAATTTCCACTCGTTTGTGCGGCGAATATAAGCTAAAGATTGAACATAGTCTGCAACAGCACTAAATTATTATTTTGCCAAGTGTCTGCACTCTGTAATAGTTACTTCGCATCTTGGACGTGTTGTCATAACTCTGTCTTATAGCAATTGGCAAGATTGATATCCTTCTTACTGGTGTACTGTACGAGGCTGTTGAAAATCTGATGAGCAGTATAGCCCTCCATTGGTAGAAATGCCAGAAATTTTTCCACGGGCTCTGTTGGCTCAGCATATTTTACTATGAAACAAAGCTGTTTCGTCTGAGTAATGTCCGGGTTTTAATCTAGTAATATGTAATAGTAGTTAGCTTATTTCAGTTCACTGACGATTATATCTTAAGCTGCCTTTCCCAATATCTCGATTCCAGTAGCAAGAAAAATCTAAGACGACTAAAAACAGTGCCGAGATAAGTGTAGAGTACAAACAGCCCCTGATATTCACCAAATAGTTACCCACTTTAGTATTGATTAGATTCACTGTTATTTAACTTCGGTGTGTCAAGGTGATTATGCCATAATCGATAGGCAGCCGGAAAAATAAACGAAAAAAATCACAGAAGTTACATTAAGTAATACATTTAAACGAAGAACCAATAAATGTAAAATAATCGATTTATAATACATTTAAACGAAGAATCAATAAATGTAAAATAATCGATTTATAATACATTTAAACGAAGAATCAATAAATGTAAAATAATCGATTTATAATACATTTAAACGAAGAACCAATAAATGTAAAATAATCGATTTATAATACATTTAAACGAAGAATCAATAAATGTAAAATAATCGATTTATAATACATTTAAACGAAGAACCAATAAATGTAAAATAATCTATTTTACTACATTTAAACGGAGAACCAATAAATGTAAAATAATCGATTTATAATACATTTAAACGAAGAATCAATAAATGTAAAATAATCGATTTATAATACATTTAAACGAAGAACCAATAAATGTAAAATAATCGATTGATAATACATTTAAACGAAGAATCAATAAATGTAAAATAATCGATTTATAATACATTTAAACGAAGAACTAATGAATGTAAAATAATCTATTTTACTACATTTAAACGAAGAACCAATAAATGTAAAATAATCGATTTATAATACATTTAAACGAAGAACCAATAAATGTAAAATAATCGATTTATAATACATTTAAACGAAGAACCAATGAATGTAAAATAATCGATTGATAATACATTTAAACGAAGAATCAATAAATGTAAAATAATCGATTTATAATACATTTAAACGAAGAACCAATAAATGTAAAATAATCGATTTAAAATACATTTAAACGAAGAACCAATAAATGTAAAATAATCGATTTATAATACATTTAAACGAAGAACCAATAAATGTAAAATAATCGATTTATAATACATTTAAACGAAGAATCAATAAATGTAAAATAATCGATTTATAATACATTTAAACGAAGAACCAATAAATGTAAAATAATCGATTTAAAATACATTTAAACGAAGAATCAATAAATGTAAAATAATCGATTTATAATACATTTAAACGAAGAACCAATAAATGTAAAATAATCGATTTATAATACATTTAAACGAAGAACCAATAAATGTAAAATAATCGATTTATAATACATTTAAACGAAGAATCAATAAATGTAAAATAATCGATTTATAATACATTTAAACGAAGAACCAATAAATGTAAAATAATCGATTTAAAATACATTTAAACGAAGAACCAATAAATGTAAAATAATCGATTTATAATACATTTAAACGAAGAATCAATAAATGTAAAATAATCGATTTATAATACATTTAAACGAAGAATCAATAAATGTAAAATAATCGATTTATAATACATTTAAACGAAGAATCAATAAATGTAAAATAATCGATTTATAATACATTTAAACGAAGAATCAATAAATGTAAAATAATCGATTTATAATACATTTAAAGGAAGAATCAATAAATGTAAAATAATCGATTTATAATACATTTAAACGAAGAACCAATAAATGTAAAATAATCGATTTATAATACATTTAAACGAAGAACCAATAAATGTAAAATAATCGATTTATAATACATTTAAACGAAGAATCAATAAATGTAAAATAATCGATTTATAATTCATTTAAACGAAGAATCAATAAATGTAAAATAATCGATTTATAATACATTTAAACGAAGAACCAATAAATGTAAAATAATCGATTTATAATACATTTAAACGAAGAACCAATAAATGTAAAATAATCGATTTATAATACATTTAAACGAAGAATCAATAAATGTAAAATAATCGATTTATAATACATTTAAACGAAGAATCAATAAATGTAAAATAATCGATTTATAATACATTTAAACGAAGAATCAATAAATGTAAAATAATCGATTTATAATACATTTAAACGAAGAATCAATAAATGTAAAATAATCGATTTATAATTCATTTAAACGAAGAATCAATAAATGTAAAATAATCGATTTATAATACATTTAAACGGAGAACCAATAAATGTAAAATAATCGATTTATAATACATTTAAACGAAGAATCAATAAATGTAAAATAATCGATTTATAATACATTTAAACGAAGAACCAATAAATGTAAAATAATCGATTTATAATACATTTAAACGAAGAACCAATAAATGTAAAATAATCGATTTATAATACATTTAAACGAAGAATCAATAAATGTAAAATAATCGATTTATAATACATTTAAACGAAGAACCAATAAATGTAAAATAATCGATTTATAATACATTTAAACGAAGAACCAATAAATGTAAAATAATCGATTTATAATACATTTAAACGAAGAACCAATAAATGTAAAATAATCGATTTATAATACATTTAAACGAAGAACCAATAAACGTAAAATAATCTATTTTACTACATTTAAACGGAGAACCAATAAATGTAAAATAATCGATTTATAATACATTTAAACGAAGAACCAATAAATGTAAAATAATCGATTTAAAATACATTTAAACGAAGAACCAATAAATGTAATATAATCGATTTATAATACATTTAAACGAAGAACCAATAAATGTAAAATAATCGATTTATAATACATTTAAACGGAGAACCAATAAATGTAAAATAATCGATTTATAATACATTTAAACGAAGAACCAATAAATGTAAAATAATCGATTTATAATACATTTAAACGAAGAATCAATAAATGTAAAATAATCGATTTATAATACATTTAAACGAAGAACCAATAAATGTAAAATAATCGATTTATAATACATTTAAACGAAGAATCAATAAATGTAAAATAATCGATTTATAATACATTTAAACGAAGAATCAATAAATGTAAAATAATCGATTTATAATACATTTAAACGAAGAATCAATAAATGTAAAATAATCGATTTTACTACATTTAAACGGAGAACCAATAAATGTAAAATAATCGATTTATAATACATTTAAACGAAGAACTAATGAATGTAAAATAATTTATTTAAAATAAAATACTCATCAGATCCGTTTGTGAAACAAATTACAAGTCAATATTATATAAAATAAACGAATAAATATTTGTTGAGAATTAACATTTCGGCGATATACACCAACAACAAAGTCTGATGATGCTGTATATCTTCGAAATAATAAGTTTAAACAAATAAATATTTGTTTATTTTACATAATATTGCATTGTAATTTGGCTTATCAGCGTAGTTTATACGTTTTTTTTGTTGTTGTTAATTTAAACAATGCTTATATCATAGCAAACAAATCTTGGACTAATTATTTATTTATTGAGGGCATAGATTAAAAAAAAATAAAAAATAAAAATCTACAGATATGAGCGCCAACCGTCTACTAATCTAGTGCTAGAAAATATGTTCATAATATTTATTCAGTAGATCTCCTTGTGAGGCTGTAGTGTTGATGAAGATATATTGCCCCTTTTGATTACTGGAAATAAATGGAGTTGGTATTGAGTATTGTTACGCGATATATATTACTTGTAACGGTCTCAGGGGTCTCTTTCGTTTAGGGAGGTTTCGGTAGATGGGTGGTAGATGAAGATGTATCAGAGGGTGGTTTATGAAAGATCGTTTACTTCTGCATATTTCTTGCAGTGCTATGGGAAAAGAACTGCTTTTTTGTGTGTGTATACATGAGAAATATGTATTTACGGTCGATATTTCGAGATTGTTGTGGGACAATGTTTTGATACTTAGTTTGGGAGTATAAAGTACGGTGCGTTTAGAAAAAAAAAAGAAGATTTATTTTTAAATTAATATTTTCTTTATTTCTTATATTTTTGTATTTTACTACCAACCGCCCAGAGTTGCCCAGTCGTAAAATACGCTTAAAATAGATATTTTAATTTGTGCAGGTTTTGCATACATTATTATAAAGCCAATTATTTATTGATTATTATATTGTACCCAATAAGTTATTTCTAAAGTTTTGCTTATTTTTTTCTCTGACTTGTGTGCCATAAGCTATAATTGAAATCCAAACATTTAGCACTCCAGTGTTATTCGTTATCATCTGAGCTAACGACGGATAGATGTTTAAAATTAACCGACTTTATCGTATAAATATACATTTGCGTATGAGTAAAAGAGCATTATAAGTTGACTTAAACACCTGCTAAGTTCCAATTTTGAATTTTAGCCCCTTAAATGCTACTTTTACTGGCTGAAAAAAAAACAAATCAAATTTGTTTTACAGGTCTGAATCTTCTATATATCAAGTTTCAAGTCTGTAGATAAAAAATTGACAGAGTAGTTTGGTAGAAACTGTTCCGCGTGCACATACAGATAAGATCACTTTATATAGAGAACAATGATGGGACAATTCCCGTATATTTTCGATTTCGATAAAATAGCCGCTATTTATTTTGGTCTCGATTTTAGCTGATGGCACTCAAGTCATATATATGCATATATATATATATATATATATATATATATATATATATATATATATAATATATATATATATATATATATGTATCAAGTCATATATATGTGTGTGTGTGTGTATATATATATATATATATATATATATATATATATACACACTAATATATATATATATATATATATATATATATATATATATATATATATATATATATATATATATATATATTAGTGTTGGGTTGATTAATCGGAGTCAGAGTCGGAAAAATTTGGAGCTTTTTTGGATATTGGAATCGGTATCGGAATCTGGAAAATTTGTGCCTATTTTCCAATGCCAAAACCGATTCCTTTAATTATCTTTATTATTTGATTTCGTATTTATAAAACATCTTCCACTGCTTGTAGTAACAATATTTTATTATTATAAAATATTTATTGATTTAAACTTTCAGTAAGACTAGAATCTCTAGATCAACCCCCTCATAAGTGTGTTTTCTTGTTTGAGAAAATACATGCACAGTTAAGAGGTGTTTTTACAGCAATCGGGACAAAATAACAATTTTATAGCAAAATATTTAGAGATTTGTACAGAATCGGAATCGGAATCGGAATCGAAAATTGTATCCGAATCGAAAAAATATTGGCATCGTCCCATTACTAATATATATATTAGTTTTAAAATTACTACTATATATTGGGTGCAATATAATATGTAATAATCGATAGGGAATTGACTCTATTATGATAAATACGAAATCTGCATAATCATACGCATAATATCATCATATTTAAGCCTATTTTACTACCGGGAAAATCCGGGCAGCTAGCTAGTAATGAATGTTTTATAGAAAAGGAATATAAGTTATATTGTCTTTCTAAAATTATGTGCATTTTTTCTTTTCACCGCTGCGTCCACCGTATTGCAAACAGTTGTATATACAAAACACTTATACACATTGCTACTTATATATAAAAAGCTCTGTGTGTGTACGCGTGTGTGCTGTATGTGTGTGTAACTTTGTTCTCTATGGACTCCGAAGCGACTGGGCCGATATTTTAGAAACTTCGTAGAAATATGCATCTAGAGGTGTTCTTAGGTTTTGCATTAGAATACTTCCGATACGTATCAGAAAACGATTATCGGAAAAATTCGATTAAGGACAGAACAGTCTAATTTAGACCAAAGTTAACACCCTTATAAAGCATAACATCGCAAGTGCATTTAAGAAGTTTTATCGAATGAATAGGCTCGGCATATAGAATCAACAGTAGGCTCTTTGATATGACAGGAGCGCGTTCGAAGTGAATGATTCTGTTTAGAGCACAATCAAACCAGGAAACTTGATTTTTTCATTTAAACTTTCATTAAAGCCATTACATAAAATTATATTTTTTAAAATTAACAGTAATTACTTTACAGTGCAATGTGAAGTACAATAAATGTGGTGTGGACTAAGTCAATGCGGAGAGGCATAGGAATCGTCCTCCTCTGCATCGCGGTGGGTCCCCGACCAGAGCAAACAATCACTTTAATCGAAAATTCGATGATTTCACTGATTTCAACGACAATAAAAATATTGGAAGTTCAAACATTCGTTGATCCTCGTTCAATTCTGAGTCTCTCTGTTAGTTAAATACCTCTCTCTCTCTCTCTCTCTCTCTCTCTCTCTCTCCCTCTCTCTCTATATCTATTTATCTATCTATCTATCTATCTATATATATATATATATATATATATATATATATATATATATATATATATATATATATATATGTTGTGGGAACATACACACCCTTATAACTGCTAAGATGGACTTGTCCATTAGTCATATAACCAGCAAGTCTAGATCGCTCAATGAGAGCTATCCCGGATGTCGTACAGAGACGACTCCCCACGGACTTACTAACCTTTTCTGTAACACTAACCCTTGCTTGATAAAATGTTCTTCTTATTCTCACCAAGTCGTCGTGTTTATATATATATATATATATATATATATATATATATATATATATATATATATTATTTTTAAAATATAATTATCCACTGACACGTGTTTCGTCGTCCACGACTCATCAGAGACGACGAAACACATGTCAGTGGATAATTTAATTATATTTTAAAAATAATATATATGCCGCTCCCCATTAAAAGGGGTACCAGATTGGTCAATGGGAAAATTATTCCCAACAAGCATTTAGGTAAAAATGCACTTTTGTATAAATACTTGAATTCATTCAAGAAAGTATCGCTAACAAAAACAAATAATATATATATATATATATATATACATATATATATATATATATATATATATATATATATATATATATATATATATAGTGATTGTCACTTCTTAAAAGAAGAAGACCATCTTTCCTTTGCTTTATTGTTGATTATTTATCCATTTCCATGTACTTTTTAAAATATTCTTTTGTTTTTGTTATTTTATTTTATTCGTTTTCTCATTTGTTTTTATTTGATTTTTTATACATTTATACGCACACACATATATACATGTGGAGATGTGATCAAGATGCATTTTTCTGACTTCTGTGGGAACGAAGGTGATTTTTCAGACCATCCCTGCTCTTTCACAGTTTACTGCATTGGTCACACTTCAGTAGAGATTGAGGGACTGTTGACATTTACATGATGCTTCAGACCTCCACTCGATTTGCAAATCAATGAGCAAATAGAACATTTGTGCTGCCCAGAGTTTTCTCCATCAAAGAAAGACTGATTTCCATGTGATCGCCTGTGGCTAGCTAGACCGACTCCAGATGAAGTCGTTTTACCGCATAAATCACAGACATGGTTCAGCATAAAAGCCTCTGACATATCTGATAGATTTTTCTTCCGGAGGTCACCCTTCATTTTTGTATGCTCATATTTTTTCTTCTCAAAGCTATCACAGCCATGATAAACCATGGAGCCCAACTTTTCACGATCACTGGAAGCACTCTTCTAGCTAGACACGTCAATATCAAGAGCTTTAAGATTATCCTTGATGTTGTCTTTAAAGCGTTTCCTTAGCTTGTGTTGTGGACGTTTTCCTTGTATAATTTCACCATAAAACAGGGGCTTCGGTAATCTCTCATCATCCATCCTTGTTAAATGCCAAGCCCACCTAATCTTGCGAATAATCATCTTATCGATACATGGTACGTCAGATTGCATGAGAACATCCGTATCAGGTGTAAAAGAATTCCACCTGATGCCCAGAATGTGTCTCAGAAATTTCTGCTGCACTCTCTCCATGGCTTTTGTGTGTCTACCATGTTGTCCAGGCTTCAGAAGCGTAATGCAAAGATGGTAAAATACAAGATTGACAGACACTAATCTTTGTACGAAGGGTTATACCTCTGTCAGACCATACTCGCTTCTCTAAGCTACCAACAGCCTTAGTGGCACGCTGTATCCTATAGTTGACCTTAGTATCCAGAGTTCCATCTCTGGCAAGAGTGCTACCCAAATACACGCATGTGTCAACCACGGCAAGCCTCTATTTGTTGACAAAAATATTTGGTTCCACATACAAACTACCGGGTGGAGGTGTGAGCATGGCCTTAGTCTTCTTAAGACTAATAGTAAACCCAAAAGACGCACAGGCCCCTGGAAACAGATCCGTGATACATCGCATATCTCTCTCAGAATGTGACATAAGATCAGCATCATTTGCATAGAGCAAGTCACGAACCAGGTGCTGAAAGATCTTTGTAGAAGCATGAAAAGGGCGAAGATCAAAGACTTTACCTGTGGTTCTGAAATGCAAATAAACACCCAGAAAACAATCTTTATATGCATAGGAAAGCATAGTTGCAGAATAAATAAAAAAAGAGTGTAGGTGCTGGGATATCACCCTGCTTCACGCCATTATCACCTGAGATGGGTTCTGAGAAACATCTTTCCTAGAATTATCCATTCTGTTAACCGTATCAAATGTTTTGATCAAATCAAAGTGAAACACAGTGTTCAGTACATTTTTCCTGCAACTGCCGGGCAGAAAAGATCATGTCCATGGTTTCTCTACCCGGGCGAAAGCCACTTTGACTTTCTGGAATGACAGACAGACAAATATATTCTACAATCTATTGAGTAGAACTTTGGAAAATACTTTGCCAACTGCTTCCAACAAACTTATCTCACCATAACTCCCACAGTCGGTCTTAGACCCCTTTCCCTTGAACAATGATATAAGAATTGCATCAACCCAGTCCTAATGGACAGAAACACTCTTTCTGACATCATTAATAAGATGAAGAATTTCATGAACAAGCTTATCACCCCCATGTAAGAGGACTTCTATAGGAATACCAACAACCTCTGGGGCCTTCCCAATATTTATTTCCTTGATTGCATCTCTAATTTCCTTCTCAGATGGGAACTCGGAAATTTCATGGATAAGCTTCTGTTGTGGTAAAAAAAAATCTATTGATGACGTCTTCATCAACATCCAAGGGATTGCCAAAGAGATCAGAATAATGCTCAATTTCAGGATTTGGTTGGCGAGTTTAGCCCACCACTGATTTTTAATTTGCCGGAGTCGCCTTTGGAAAATACCTTTATTTGCTTTGAGTACCGGTTTTCATAAGGAGCAGGTAACATTTTATGATGCAACTCCGTGTTTTAGTAATTTCAGAATCACTATCATCAAACCAATCCTGATGTTTAGATTTACGGAAGCAAAGAATATTGTTACGACCCGGAATGTCTAGGGGTAAAAGTCGTAACACAAACTATAAAAAAAATTATTTAAAAGAAATTAGTTTTCCCGGGTTTTTAGGTACGGGGGGGATATATCCATCTTCTCGAAAGACATTTATAAACACAAGACAGGAAAAACACATCCAAGTAACAATACCGAGGCCAATGGAAAAATTAACACAATTTTATTTACATATATAAAAATATATTGTAACGAAAGTAAAAGAGAATGTGTAACTGGATGAACAAACAAACTTGAAATAGATTCGAGAGAGAATTTCCGCGCAAAAGAAATAAACAGTTCACACCCTGTCGTCTGCTTTTAACTCCAAAATGGAAGGATATCCTTTTTGTGTTTTTGTTTTTGTAGTTGCTTTCATATATGAGAGAGATAGAGAAAGAGAAAAATAAACAATCGACTCACTCAGCGCCGGGTTTTAAATATTTCTGTCGCATTCATTTCTTTTGAAATAATTTCATTCCTTCGTCCATTGGATACATCGTCATTCCTCATTATCGCCTTTTTTCGTTTTCTCTATCGTCAAAATATATCGTTCATTTCTTCGCCGTCGTCAGCACCACAAACGCCGTCACCATCGCCAACAATGTCGCTTCCCTGAACCTCCTCCTCGGTTGCTATATCGTAACTGTCTCGCTACACTGCGCCGCTCCTTTCCCTCTCTCTAATGGTATACCTTTCTCTCTCTCTTTGGCGCCCCCTCTCTCACTGTATGTACCTGCATCTCTCTCGCGTCACTCGCTCAATAACACGCGAGGCGGATGCCTGCAGCTTTCCCTCTCTCTAGTTTCATATCTTCTCTCTCCCCCTCTCTCTTTCTTTACAGTTTATAGGCGTCCCCCCGCTGTATTTTCGTATGTTCTCTCTCTCTTTCTCTTTCTTTCTTTTTCCGGATGTTTACAAATTCACTGAGAGCAGACGACAATATAAAGCGCGATAAAACAGAATTTTCTCTCTCGATTTTTTTTTGTTTTATAATATTAAAAGTAATTATTGTCTCAAATTATATATTTTTTTCACATATTTGTAACAATATCTACACTTATTTCATAGAGTGCATTTTTAAAATGCGCTCACGATCAATCGAAAACAGTAGAATTATTACGAATGGAAGTTTTTCGCGTACACTTGGATGATCCAGCTTGGATACATCAACTTGCCTGAGAATCTTAACACCACCTGACCTACACTTCCTCCTTATACAGATTTTCAAATTCCCGCGTACCAAAAAGTGATCTGTGGTGCATTTAGCTCCACGTATGACACGCTCATTACAAACATCTTGCAAATCTGTCCTCCTAGAAATAACGTAATCCATCAAATAGCCTTGGTTGGAACGAGGGTGGGTCCAAGTAAACTTATGGACTTCTTTGTGACTGAAGAAAGTGTTACAGATAACAAGGATAAACTGTGTGCATAGATGGAGAAGGTGCAGATCATTATTATTGACCTTGCTCACACTAAACTGGCCGAGAGAATCCCAGGTGTGATGATACTTACTCATCCTTACATTTTAAATCACCCATGAGTAAGATCTTTCTAGATAAAGGAATAGAAGAAATGGTACGGCTGAGAATTTAAAAGTAAAACGCTGCGATGGTGTTTTCATCATGACCCATGATAGGGGCATGCATACATAAAATTTTCATGTACCTACTGTGTGCAAGAGGGAAGCGCATCATCATAATTCTGTCACTTACACAGATTGGCTGTTCAATCCTCTTCACCAAATCAAAACGCACTGCAAAGCCAATTTCACCTTCTCGTCTCAGCCCGATGGGTTTCCTTTCTAGAAAAAGGTGTATCCCGAACCCACTTCAACCAACTGATCTTCATCACTCAGTCGTGTTTCAGACAATGTCGCAATATCTATGCTGTAACTAGCGAGCTCTCTTGCAACAATAGCTGTTCTACGCTCAGGTCTTTCACTGTTTAAGACATCTAGCAAAGTTGTCACATTCCACGTAGTAACAGTTAGGTCATTTCTCTCCTGGTGAAATTTTGATTTTCTTTGTTTCATATTTTTCAATTTTATTTTCTTTCTCCTGCAAATATAGAGCAGCCGCCGACAACGACCGAAAGGGTAGACGATTTGTAGGTCACCTTTTCTAGACCCTTCCCAAGTTCATGGGTGAGCAGTGTATGCCTAAGAAGACTGCTCAGGCACCAGATCTTCCACCGAAGTTGCTTTCACCCTGAAAGCGATTTAGTCAACGATGTTAGATAAATAACTGGCCGCCTATAAGCAGATTTGCAGCTATGCACTTCCAGCTCGCCGAGCTTGCGCACGTCACCACTAACCTATCGCCATAGGACTTTCTTGTGCTACACATATTGTACCCTCTCGAACCCTACCACTGATTTCACAGTGACAAACCGAAATCGTAAGATGACTGAGCAGCGGCAGGGTGTGCATGTTTTATTATCACGAAGTTTAACTTCTCCGGCAGCTGGGCCCACACACATACACACACACAAACACAAAACACACACACACAAAGCACATAAGCAAGCAAACATATATATATATATATATATATATATATATATATATATATATATATATATATATATATATATATATATATATTGTTCTCACAGTATAGTAACCCTCAGGAACTTGAGAGGGAGGCTAACAGGTACTACACCTTACCCAAGCATGATCTGGCTATGCAAAGCAGAGGCGTTCGTCTCCCTGGGGTATTACGCATACCCGTATACACGCATACCCAAATATATGTGTGTGGGTGTGTGCGCGCTACATGTGAGCGTGTGTGTGTGTTTATGAGCATTAATTTTTCTACGTGCGGGCATGCATATACAGGTTATTGAACACGCGTGTTTATTAATATTTTATTTGTATATTATTCTTTTTTTAACCTTTGATCTTAAAGTTATATACTTTTACCTACTTTGTAAAAATAGAACACTAGGCGCGTCTGTTTATAATGAATTAAAAAAAAAAAAGACTAGAAATCAGACATTTTTTTTTTTTTTGCAACAATTTTCCTAACAAAGAATTTCCTAGAATATAAAAAAAAAATCCGGTCGGAATTTTTAAACGTCAAATTTTTTTCGCATTATTTTATTCGGCTTAAATTCTCGAAGTCGTATATTTTTGTTTTTGTTTCTAGTTTTTTTTTTTTTTTTTTTTTTAATTTATGTTTCTACCTGCGGAAAAATAGATTCTTTTTCTTAAATCGTTATTCTGAAAACATTTTTTCATTATAGTTAAAAAAAAAAAATTTAGTCGAAGTCATTTTAAGCTGCTATTTCATGCACGTTCTTGACGAACATGTTTGTCATTTTGCATATTTCGAGAGAAAAACAGATTTATTTAGCAGCATAAAAAATAGATGAGTAAAAAATGGAAAAAATTAAGAGCAAATTATGTACACACACACGCGCACACACACAGTCATATATATATATATATATATATATATATATATATATATATATATATATATATATATGTATATATATATATATATATATATATATATATATATATATATATATATATATTGTAAGCATTCAGATCAATATAGTACCTTGGGTTTCAATCCCTGAGAGCGTACATGAGTTAAAATACTGGGTTTTGTTATTTTTTTTTATAGACCGTTCATCAAACAGATTTGCTCCATATTATTTTCATAGTTTTCATAGACATTTTTCTGACATTTATATTTTGTTAATTTAAAAAATCACACACTGTAAAACAATAATTATAGCAATAATAATAATAATAATAATAATAACAATAATAATAATAATAATAATAATAACAACAATAATAATAACAATAATATTAACAATAACAAAAACAACAATAACAATAATAATAACAGCAACAATAATAATATTGAAAATAATAAATATTAACAATTATATAATAATAATAATAATAATAATAATAATGATAATAATAATATTCTGATTTCGTTTATCAACGTCTCTCTGGAAAGGGATGGGATTCATTTCCAAAGGATTTCCCTTAATCCCGGCTTCAAACCAGGAACTTCAAAGATCAAGGGTTTTCCTAAAGATGTTGGTGGTACCTATAATTGCAGAGGTTTGAAGGCCGCCTAAAACATCGGGGATTTGTAGTTTTTTCAATTGTCCTTCCAGACGACTTGATACTACTCCTAGTGTACCAACTATGACCGGGATTATTTGCGTTTTAACCCCGTGTATACGCCTTATCTCCAAGGCCAATGGAGCATAATTGCTCCACTTCTCATTCTCCTTCTCTTTCACATTCCTGTCCCAGGGTACTGAGAAGTCTACAATCTGCTTGTTTTTTGAAACCTTGTCAATGACGACCAAATCCGGACGATTGTGTTCCAATTGCTTGGTCGTTATGACACTTTTGTCCCACCATACCTCTACCTTGCCATCCTCACTTGTTCTCACTTCATAAGGCACCTCCTCAAACCATTTTCCAGCACACTTCACCCCAACCCTCTTACACACCTCCCAATATATCCAGAGTCCCATGCGATCGTGTCTTTTGTGGTACTCTCTCTGGGCCAGTCCACTACACCCTGCTGCAAGGTGCGCAATTGACTCTGAGGTCTTACCACAAATCCGGCATTCTGCAGCAATTTCCTCTCCTAGAACCACTTTTTTGAACAATCGTGTTATTTTTTTTTCTTCATTTGAAGATTGTAATGCTGGGTATGGGGCAGCCAAACCAGCTGCCAACATTGCCCCGCTTTTTTATTGAAACCAACCGAGAGCTCTTTTTAGTATCGTCGCTGTTCCCTTAAGTGCAATTGTCTGAATCTCTTTTGCACTTGGTTCTCCAGGAATATTAGTATGGTAGGACTTCAGGTTCTTCTTCATAAGCCCTGTGGCACCTATAATAACTGGTATGATCGATATCCCCTTTAGATTCCAGTTTCTTTTCATATCATACATGAGACCTCCCTTTCAGTTCTGTTAAGACCGCCATCATTAGGAACACTCACTTCAATCAAGGTTACAACTCTCTCTGACTTATTCCATATAACTATGTCAGGTTTCACAGCAGCATTTTCAAGGTAGGTGGCTGTAGGGATTACATGGTCGTAATGTATGGTATATTCGTCATTTCCAACTGTTCTTTCAGGTTGATGTTCCCAGGACTTGCTGCTACACTGGATGTTTAAGTTTTTACAGATGGTCCAGTGGAGGTACTTGCATACTCCATCATGTCTCGCTGTATAGTAGCCGTCCCCTCTGCTCTTGTGCTGCACAAACAAAAGCTTCAGTACTCTTAGCCAGATACCTAGCTCTAAGCCATTGCCATGATCTTTCATCAGCCACTTCTGCTATATCCTGGAAGAACCTTCCATGTATTTTCTTCCTAGCCAGTTCCTCTGTCCTTTCTCTATCCATACGTTTCACATAATCAGCCTTGGTCTCACATACCTCCACTTCATTGGCCACAACCTTAAGCATCCATTCCCCACTCCTAACCACATGCTCTTTCAACGACATCTCCTCGGTTCTAAAACAATCTTTAACACTTTTTAATCCTTTCCCACCATCTTTCCACTTTCGATACAGCCTTGCTACGCTACTTCGAATGTGAAATATACCAAACATTGCTAAAACTTTTCTTGTTTTGATATCCATGGCATGCAAATCCTTGTCAGACCATTCTAAAATTCCCACACTGTATCTCAAAACACTGATTGCCCAGGCATTTACTGCTTTCATTAGATTTCCTCCATACAGTTTCGACTTTGCAATTAGTTTCACTCTTCTAAGATACTCCTTCCTGACTTTTTCTTTCATTTCTCTGTTCATGATGCCTACACCCTCCAGCACTCCCAAATACTTATATCCTGTATCTTTTATTTCTTTCATGATTTCGCCATTTGGCAGCACTATTCCATTCGAATAAACCTTTACCCCTCTTTTCAGCACCAGCACCGCACATTTACTAATCCCAAACTTAATCCCAATGTCTCCTGAGTATGTCCTCAGCAGTTCTACCAGTCTCTCCATTTCCTTTTCATTTCTACCGAATATTTTCAAATCATCCATAAACAGTAGATGGTTGAGGCGTCTGTCACCAGATCCAAAGTTATACCCCAGTTTTTCTCTCTTCAAGAGGATGCTCAGTGGCATCATTATCATTACAAAAAGAAGTGGCGATAACGAATCTCCTTGAAATATCCCTCGTTTTATGCTAACCTGCCCCATCTCCTCTCTGTTTGCTGTCAGCACCGTTTTCCATTGAGCCATACTTGTGTCCAAAAGCCCTACCACATTCTCAGCAACCTTCATCATCAATAGTATTTCACGTATCCATGAATGAGGAACCATGTCATAAGCCTTTCTGTAATCGATCTATGCTACACTCAGATTTCTCTTCTTCCTCTTCTTCCTTCGCATCCTGCATTATTGCTTTATCAATTAGTAGTTGCTCTTTAGTACCTCTCGAGCCTTTTCGGCACCCTTTTTGTACGTCGGGAAAAACACCATTACTCTCTAGGTGTTCATAAATTTTCTCCGCAAATATTCCAGTCAACAGTTTCCCCATCAATGGCAGACATGTAATTGGTATATAATTATTGGCATATGTTCCTTTTGCAGGATCTTTCCTAATCAGTGTTGTTCTTCTCTTCACAAGCCAATCAGGGACATCTCCCGACTCTACAACTCTTTGCAGAGCAACAGCTATAGGTGGATAAAGGCATGGGAACTGTTTAAACCAGAAGCCCATTACACCATCTGGACTAAGTGCCTTCCAGTTTGTCATCCTTCGTATGCCAGCCTTAACGTCATCGATGGTTATCTCAACGTTCTTCATCTGCTGCATTTCTGATAGCCTTTCTCTGACCTCTCCCAACCAGCTAGCCTTCTCATTATATCGCCCTTCGACGGACCAACTCCCACTCCAGAACTTCCTTGCATCTTTTGCATTTGGAGTGTTGTTATTTCCCGCCTGTTTACTACCATTTAATTCTTTATACAGCTGAGATTGATTGTTCCAGAAAAGGTTGTTCTGCCGAAATGCAACACTTTTTCTAACAGAGTTCCTAATTTTCATACCACCAGTGTGGATCTTCTCTTTCAACATTGTTAGAATGTTCATCGTTCCCTTTTCCAGCAATCTATACCTCCTTTCAAGCTCGTCCTTAGCTTTCTGTCCTAGTTTAACTCCTTTTCTTACTTCTTAGATTCTACCAATGTCTTTCCGCCACCGTTTAATACTTTCTTCAAGCCGCCTCTACCAGTGTGGCCTTCTATCCTTCATTTTTCCCTTTTCCTTCTGTAATAAGCCAAGACGATTCGCAATAACGTATGATGCTGCATACAGAAGCCTGTTAAGTTCCGTAATCGATATGTTCGTTCTTATGATGTTATGAATTACTCCTTGAATTATTTTTACCTCGTTTTTCACCTTCCGCCTATCACTACTTTTCACACTTGGAATCTCTATGATATCGTCTCTAAGAAGAACCTTTCTTAACTTCTGAAGTACTTTTTCTACAGAAGTCAAAGTTCGAACTTCATCACCATTTCTTCATACATCTGCTTCTTTCACCGGCTCCATTGTCTCAGAGTCAATGTTCTCATATGCCTTAGATCCTTCAAACTCTTTCTCACTACTTCCCCTAACAATAGGATTCCATACCTCCTCAATTTCCGCCTCCCATCATCGTTTACATTTCCTTTCTGCACTTCCACTCTCTCAGTTCTTTCATCAGAGCTAGTTTCATCAATTTTACTTTCGTTATTCATTTCATTCCTAACCATCCATTCAATCTCTTCTCTTGCAATCACTGAAAGTAGGTTGTTATATTATTATAATAATAATAATAATAATAATAATAATAATAATAATAATAATAATAATAATAATAATAATAATAATAATAATAGGGAGAAATTGCTTTGCTGGAATCAAGATTCTTGATAATTTGGGAAACATCTCGAATAGTACCTATTTACTTTGCCTCCCTATGGGACAGAGTTAGACACCGGAGTCGATTTTTTACGTGAAGAAAAGGAACAAAATTTTTTTTTTAAATTGTCTTGGTCGTGAAGCATTTCTCCTCCACTGACAGAGAATAAGAAATTGAAGTGCAGCATCTGAAGAACACATACTACACTTTGACTTCGGCCCGAAAGCCAAGAACGTTTGCTCTTGTGGCATTGACATCTCGGGCAGTTATATTATGGATGTCGTTCGGAATATTGTTAATCCTAAAAGGAAATAAAGTGGGTAGGCGGCCATTATCACCCAGGAAGAGTTTAATGCAAAATTCTTAGTGAAGAGTTTGACTTTGTCAGATGATGAAGTAATCACCTCAGGTCTGTTGATAATGGTTGAGATGGACATCACACATCTGTTCAGAACCCTGTTAGTTATGCGCCAAAACTCGTGAGATCCTAGCCTCTGATCCAGTTGCTTTAGACTGAGCAGTTATGGCAAAATACTCTCTTGGGTTACCAATAACCTATCGGTAGTTGTTGCTAGCAGACCTATAGGCAGCATTAGGTTCTGAACATCTGTTTCGCTTAAAGCAATTAAAATAATGATTTTTATGCGCAGTAGCAGCAGCACATTCAGAGATGTACCACGATTGGCTATTTGGTTTGTTGAAATGTTTTTGGAGGGTATATAGTTATCCATGCTAATGGTTAGCCAATTCGTTAAGTCGGATGCTATATAGGACGTATCCTTGAGCATGGAGCATAATGGTATATCGGATATGAACATACGGAAACTGTCCCAGTCGGCCAGATCATGGCCATACACAGTGCAATGGAGAAGGACGTCTAAGAATCTGTTACTCTTAGTTTTAATCTTAATTAAGACAAGCGAGTGATAAGATCTCAGCAGAGACATCACAGAGGATGAGCACAGTTCCGGGCAGGTGTTTAGAAAAAGATCTAGGAGGCTTGCCGCTCTTACCATTTTTCTTTTTTTTTTTTTTTGTCTTTTCCTTACCTTTCTTCTTTGTCTTGTTCAATTGTTTCAGTGTCTTTTGATACAGTAATTATCCTTTCTGTGTTCCGCATTATGTATTTTTCTAGTACTTAATGTGTCACTCATGTAGTCTTCTATAAAAAAAAAGAAAAAAAACAGCTCTCTTCCTCGTATTTTCTTTTCACGTACAGTCGGTCAGCATAATCCTTTAGCTGCCGTCCTTGTCCTAATTTTCCTGGTCTTCTGGTCGAGATGTTTCAGTTCTTCTTTGGTTCCCCCTATGAACCTATAAATCTTACTGCACATGTGTTTATATATTTTATTGGGTTTCTACTACACGGCTTAGTTTCAAGGAGTTTTCTTGTTTTCCTTAGGTATTTATTTCTAATATTCTCTTTCATTTCAGTTGCTTTGATGATGTCTGCTCCGAGAACGTCCAATATTTGTAGGTATCATGTTTACCTAATGTCCTCATCGCCTCTGGTTTTGATAGTTGCATGTTTTCCGTTGCCCTCAGTTTTCCTTTTCTTATAATTAGTAGTGCGCACTTTTTATGCCGAATTCTATACGGATGTTATTATTATTTTGTCGCATTTTGTGTCCGGCTGTTGTTATTGCTGATTTTATACTAATGAACGGATCATAACAATTGAACATAGACTATTAGCATATTCTTTTCTCAGTTTTCCAACACTTTCCACAAGACTCTGGTGGTTTTCAATTATTATTATTATTATTATTATTATTATTATTATTATTATTCACATTTTGTGTCTGGCTGTTGGTATTACCGATTTTATACTGATAGGCGGATCATAACAAATGAACATAGGTTATCAGCATCATTTTTTCTTAGTTTTCCAGCACTTTCCACAAGATTCTGGCCGTTCTCAACAAGGCAGTCTTTTAAAATACTCCAACATTGCAATGGACCGCAATTTTCGCAATTCACTTGTCAAATCCTTTTGTTACATCCCCCAGGGTTCCCATCACAATAGATACAACTTCCACCTTCTTCAGCTTCCACCATTTTTTTAATCTCTCTTTTCAAGTTTTGGTTCTTTTCGACCTTCTTTTTCCACCTCATTCACATCAGCTGACACTGCTTTGTGTTCTTTCTATTCTAACAAGACTGAATCTGTTCTCCTTGCTTCAACCACATTATCACATTGGATATTCATATTCCACAATTATTTCACATTATCACCCTCCATCAGCCCATCTGGAACATGCTTGTACCATTTTTCATTGCATTCCAACCTTCTTTTCTTGCATATATCCTAATGAACCTTTCTTGCAATATTGTCATGACGTCTCTTGTATTCCTTTTGAGATATTTTCTCACAACTAGACGTACATTCTCACCTTTCTGTCCACATAGTCGACATAGGGTACTTTCAGCCGTTTTATCAATGTGATACTTCACATAATTTGTCCTGAGCGCTTGCTCCCGCGCGGCTTCTCTCCCAACCTTCAAGTAACATTTTGACAACCATCGCCAGGTTTTCCCTTGTCAACTGCCTCTGATAGATCTCTACTAAATTAATCATGCATTTTCTTCTCAGTCCACTTGTCTTTCATTCTTTGTTCATTTATTTACAACTAATTCCTTGTTTCTTGCTAGTTCTATTTATTTATTTATTTAATTTATTTATTTACTATTTTTCATTCTAAGCAATGCATATTTTCTCTTTGAGCGTAAGGCACTACTATTTGGGATTGTGTCTAATGGGATTGCAGTGAGTTGAGCATCCAGATGTCTGTTCACATTACATTTAAACTTCTGTAGGTTATTAGAGTCAGGGAAGTAGGAAACAGGGAGGTAATTCCAAATAATCTCAATCCACTGGTATTTCATTTTTTGTTCATTTATTGTCTTAAGTTTCTTGCTTTTTACTAGTTTGCTCCTTTGCAATTTTTCAAAATTTGACAAGCTTTTCCTTACAGTTGGACACATAAACTTTCAGACTATTTTTTCTTCTTCTTTTGCACATCGTTCTACGCTTATTAGTCCTCGTCTTCCCCCTTTTCTTTTCATATATAACCTATCGACATCACTTTTTGTGTGAAAAGCTTCATTCATTGTCATCGTTTTCCTTGTATTCCTGCCCATATCTTTCAGCTCATTTCAGGAATTTGGGTGGCAATAAGCCTACCCAAGTTCTTAGTGGAGGTTTGGTTAGTGCTTTCTCTCATCAGTCATTCCATCCTCGACTATTTCGTGTGGTGCCAGTTGATAGCGACTCTTTTTGTTTGGAGGGGGGTAATTTAAAATTGTACAGTTTCGGTTTTCTTGATTATTATTATTATTATTATTATTATTATTATTATTATTATTATTATTATTATTATTAATAATAATAATAATCACTACAAATAGTCACACAGACTATCATCAAAGATTTCTCTTTGCGAACAACTTATCTGAAGTCTGGGTGACAACAAGTCTCCCCAGATTTCCAATACCCTCCACCTGTTTCGATAACTTTTGCAAAAGTATTTGCATTATCGCAATAACTGCTTACAATTGATTTCTAGCTAGCAATAACCATTGGTCTTCACAGGAATTTGGGTTATACTAAACCTCCCTAAAGGTCCCATTATTATTATTATTATTATTATTATTATTATTATTATTATTATTATTATTATCTGTTTACAAAAACATTTAATGTAAAATTTTTTAGTATCATTTTCTACCGAGTGTTGCATTTTAAACTGTTTTTGATTCTCACATTAAAGGTGTTATCTCTTTGTAAAAATGCCGAGTTTCGATAATGGCTATAATAAAATACATTTTCGTCCTTGAAATAAAGGGAGTTCGAATAAAAAGAAAATTAAACTCAAAAAGAAATCAATAGTTCTTTTTTTTTTTAAATAAAATAAATACTTTAAATTCACACTTATTTATAAATTAAAGAATACTGAAAATTTCATTAAGATCAGATAATTCTCTGACTTTTGCGGACTCATTTTACATTCGGTTATATTAGAAAATAATGTATTTTTAACGCTAACGGTTGCTAAATAAAGAAATAACCCCTGCAAGCTTTGGTATTCTCAATAGCAACATATGGAGTAGAATGTTGGGTCTTGAAGAAAGTTGACAAGAGGAAAATTGCTGCTTTTGAATTATGGTGCTACTATAGACTTCTTCGTGTAAGCTGGTTGGACAAACATACAACGAATGGGTACTGGAGAAGATTGGATCATGCCAAAGACTGCTGGACAACAATCAATGACAGGAAATTGAGATTTTTGGAACATGTGGCCAGAACAGACGACCTCACAAAAGATCTGCTGTTTGGTACAACCTCTGGCAAAAGAGGACGTGGAAGACCAAAAACAAGAATGTCAAACAACGTGAAGACATCGCGGACATTAGTATAACTGAGTTGCTCAGAATGGTGCAGAACCTGAGTCAATGGCGACGATTCGTGAAGAGTGCCACGGTTGGTTGGTAATGACCATTCCGTTAAAGAGACAGAGTCCCTGTATATAGTTTATTATTATTATTATTATTATTATTATTATTATTATTGTTATTATTATTATTATTGTTGTTGTTGTTGCTGTTGTTGTTGTTATTATTATTTTATTGCTCATTAATTTCTTTTTACCAACACACTGCACAATGAAGGGGTGAGGCTTTGCTGCAAAACACTGTATGTATCCTTACATCTTATGAGAGAATAAAAGAATAAAACATCAAGAAACATGAACCATTGAGCAAGAAGTTCGGGGGAGTATATATGTATATATATTGCATATAATTACGACTATGATACTGGAGAGAAGGATGGGACCTTCGACTGGCATAATTACGTTGGCATAAGTTAAGCAACGTTGAACATGGTCAATATTAAAATAGAATACTAGATGAGTAATCAATTTGGGAATACCAGGCGCTGTATGTAGATGGAAGTAAACACTAGGGTTAATGCTGTAGTTTCATTTTTTATTTCATATCACAAATGCGACCACTAGTTCTGTTGACGAATTGAACTACAGACAAATTGTACAGATCGAAGAACACTACATTTTGCTATATTATTATTTTAATCTATCTTCATACACCGATAACGTGTTGCACCATTGTTTGCAATTGTTATATGTAGACGGTGGGTGCCTTCTGTAAAGATGTCTATGTGAGTAATAGTGGGGAAAGTGTTCCGCAGTCCCCAACCATTCCATGTCCTGAGTCAACACTTCCTGATCCGAGTGAAAGGGAGAAATCAAAGACGCTCGGAAACAATGGCGAGATAAGCGGAGAACAAATACAGCATCTGGCACTCACAAATAGTTACATAGTTTTAGTATTAACCAGGTTGAACGTCGCTTAACTTCAATGGCTTAACGGGAACCTGCGTGTCAGCGTAATTATGTCGTATATCACTGTAATATGATCTAATGAAATCGTCGAAGGCAGTGATCGGACGTGCAGCCATTCATCAAAGGTGCATTGTTGTACGCATTATAATTGTTTGAGTGTGTGTATATCTCTCGCACAAGTTGTTTTCGGTAGTGCTTGTCGTTGGGGTATGTGTAGTTTTGAGTGAGTGTGTGTGTGCGTGTGTGTGCTTCTCTCGTAAGTTATTTTATGCGGAGTGTATACCTGTTGAATGCCAGAGTTATATTTATTAGGCAGATTTCTACCAGTATTTCGCTCTATTTTCGAGTTCTGGGAGATTCTTGATACTGAAAAACTGACAGCCTCATGTCCACCATTTTGATGTCGTTTAAAGTTAAGCGCTCGGCACTACTTGCGTTTCAAGCCTTAATAAACGTTTTAAAATAAGTTTAAACAGCCAAAACTTATCCACGTAGAAAGAAGAGTAACTTATCTTGCCTTTGGTAACATTTATCTGTTATATATTTGTTTGTTTGTTTGTTTGTTTTTCTACCACTTTTTTTTTGTCCCGAAAATACACACATACGCGCGCACAAGATAATATAAAACACTCACACATTTAACGATTAAAAGAAAACGAAAAAGAAAATATAATTTTACATGACAAGAAAATAGAAAAGAAGCTAGAGGTGAAGAAAAAAAAAACAGATACCCAGTACTTTTTGTTTGTTTTTGTTTTTGGTTTCTTGTATGACTAGTTGCGAAATGGGAAGTGGGATAGAAACGAGTAGCTGATTTTATTAATTTTCTTATCACTTTGGTTAAGCTGGGGATGTGGCTTCCTACCGTATATCACTTTCATCCGCTGTCTCATACATTCAAACCGAGAAATCTCTTTAAAGAGTCTAACCGTCCCTTTAAGTGGAATTGTTTAGATCTCTCTTTCACTTGGGTCACCGAGTATATTTGCCAGGTAGCTTTTAAAATTCTTTTATGAGTCGGGTTGCTCCTATAATTGGTGGAATTATGAAGATCTTCCTAATATTCCAATTTCTTTCCATGTTATACATAAGACCTTGGCATTTCGTTATCTTTTGCCTCTCAACTCTGTTTAAACCAGCACCATTTGGGGCACCAATTTCTACTTTTGACATGAATAGCAAAAGTGTTTTTTCAGCTTTCAAAACGTATTCATTTATATACGTAATTATCTTCAATTTTCAACTAACACACAACGCTTTACGTGCAGGTAAAGAAGAAAAAATATTTACTTTCCTTATATATATATATATATATATATATATATATATATATATATATATATATATATATATATATATACATACATACATACATACATATATATATATACATATATATATATATACATACATATATATATACATACATATATATATATACATACATATATATATACATACATATATATACATACATATATATACATACATATATATATATATACATACATATATATACATACATACATATATATACATATATATACATATATATATACATATATATATATATACATACATATATATATACATATATATACACATATATATATATACATACATATATATACATACATATATATATACATACATATATATACATATATATACATACATACATATATATATAAACGAACAGGGCACCCAACGTTGCCCGATCGTAAAATACGCTTAAATATAATATTTTAATGTATTCAAATTTTGTATTTATTATTATAGATCCAATTTTCTATTGATTGTTAGTTATATTGTACTCAATATATAGTAGCTATTTCAGTTTAAAAATATATGACTTGCGTGCTATCAGATAGAATCGAAACCAAAACATTTTGATTCACATGTCCAAATCCCTTATATATCAAGTTTCAAGACTTTAGACCAAAAAATGACAAAGAAGTTTAGTAGAAACCAAGGTTACATATATAGATATTAGTGATAGGACGATTCCAATAGTTTTCCCGATTCCGATACAATTACCGATTCTGTACTAAATTCCTGTTCCAATACAATTACCGATTCCGGTTCTTTATTGTAAATGTTTAACAATACAGTTGCTATTAGCTCCTGATTATCGTAAAAATAACCATATACTATATGCATATATTTATGCAAACGTAAAAATACACGTGTGATATATGATCTATCGATTTAAGTTTTACTGGTAGTTTAAAATCAATAAATATTTATTGTTTTATCATTTCTATAAGCAGTGGAAGATTTTGTTTTAAACAAAATCAAATAGAAAAGACAATAAATAGAATCGGTTTTGCACTTCTGCGTGTCAACGACATGAGATTAATGTGTGCATCTTAGTTTCAAGAACGGCTGGTAGAGGGCGTTTGTCGGCCTAGCACAGGGTCGATAACTCATACTTTTATTTTGATATATGTTTATATAATCTTACTGTGAAAAAAACAAAAACAAAAGCAATCTTTCTGTACAAAAACATTTTTTTTAAAACTCTATAAATGTTTCATGTTTTTAAAATTATATTTTGCTACATTGACAAACTAAAATTATATTTTGATGTATTTTTATACGGTAAAAACAATAATTCTAAGAACAAACTATAAATGTTTCATGTTTATTTTTATTTTCAGTTATAAATTACCCATGAAAAGAAATAATATCAAAACTTTAAAATTATATTTTGATACGTTTTTTATACAATAAATGCTTTGATTTTCATATATTTTCTTGTTCTTTATTTCGTTATTATATATTTTTTGCGTTCTTGGAGACAATGTTTTTATATTTGAGGTTCACAGAACGGCCGGTAGAGGGCATTTAAAGATTGGTTGGTTGTTTTTGTTTTACGGCATATCCACCCTTTCCAGGCTATTTAATGCCGAATCCAGTTATTTTGAAGAAAAAATTTTTTTAATAGAATATATATTTTTTTTTTCAAGTCGGTTTCTATTTAACCCATAGTCGGGACCCTAACAGGTACTACCACTCCGGATCAGAGTGGACCTGGGAGAAATGGCAATTGAAAGAATCTGGGTCGATAGCTCATGTCATTGATAGGTAGAAGTGCCGTCGTTTTTGGCATAAGAAAATAGGCACAATTTCTTTTCGATTCCGATACCCCCAAAAGTTCCGATTTTTCCGATTCCCGATTACGAATAATAATTCCAATACTAATATATATTAGATTCACAAGAAAGTTCTTGCGAAGTTTTTTTTTTTTTTTTTTTTTTTCAAATTATGTATTTTCAAATAAGTTTTATTAATAGTACCTTTACTTTATATATCATTTTAAAGAGAGTTTTAGCTCTATCTAATTTTTTAGTTACAATCGTTTTAAAACAAGTACGGTTTCTTTTCAGAATGTTGAATAAAAGATGAAAAAAAAATCAACAAATTTGTACAATTTTCTTATTTCAATTCAAGCTTGACCAAATAGTGGCTGAAACAGCTCGCGATATCAACGAACCACTACGGAACGCACAGCACAGTGGTGGGTTAAGAAATTTCGTGTCGGTGATGA
>NC_136524.1:31976532-31991532 GCF_053919585.1 Euprymna scolopes | reverse complement strand
CATATTTTTCTATTAAACCTTTTATTATTTTAAAAATTGGTCTTTGCTCCTTTTATTGAAATAAAAGTAGGGTTTAAATTACATTTTTCAAGTAGTTATAAACTTCGAAAGATAGTGAGTCTAATCATTCGAATTTTTATCACTTATTTTTAATGTCGACATCTGCCTCTGCTAACAATAGGGTCATATCTTTCGAGTCTCGATAATGACTTAAAAATAAATAATAAAACAAATTATCGATAGAAATCCACCCAATAAAAATTATTGACCGTGCTGAAATTGTAACATTATTATTTAGAGAACCAACCTTAGAGGAAGGTTCTTTGTTAACTATTTGTACTTTCATTGATTAGTATTTTTTATAGGTAAGTGATTTTTTGGAATTTATATATATTTATTATATTTGGAGTAAGTTAAAATTCGTTGAATTTCTTGAAATCTTTTTTAAAGAAAACCGATTTAAAAAATTTGCATATTTTTCTATTAAACCTTTTATTATTTTAAAAATTGGTCTTTGCTCCATCTAACAATTTAATAAATAAATACACTTTGGAAATTGAAACTCTCGCAAGATATTATATTACTGATGAAGTTTAATATCAGGAAAAGGCTCTGATCGAACACCGTTTGTTGCTAACTTTTAATCGAGTACTGGCCTGGTTTTTATAAAATTACCACTGCTTTTGTTTTTGTTTGTTTTCTCCAATTCGCAATTATCACTTTATGTTGTGAAAGAAAATTAACTATTGCTAGCGGAGACACCCGACGTTGCCCGGGATTGAATGATGATCAACGAATGTTTCACACTCCTATATATTTTTATTGTCATCGAAATCGGTGAATTCGTCCATACCTTTGCACAGTGGCTTAGTCCACAATACATTGTAGTCTACATTGTAAAGTAGAGAACTTAATGTTGATTTTATAAGATTACTTTTTATATAATGGCTTAAATTAAATTTTAAAACGTCAAGGTCAAGTTTCATCGTCCAATTCTGCTCTAAACAGAACATTCATTTCAAACGCGCCCCTATCGTATCAAAGAATCTACTGTTGTTTTTTATACGCCTAGCAACACCCCTACCTGTATAAATGGTGCATTGATAATGGCTTTGATAGGGTTATAAATTATGATGTATAGTCAAATAAATAGAGAAAGAAAGAGTGGATATAAAAGCAATAAAATTTTATATTCCTTATCCATACTCCCCCCTAAAGACTTTTCACAGACTTGCTTGCTAAAAGAATGAGTCAAACAATCAGAAAGCATTTTTATTTTAACGTTGACCGCGATAAGACTCATTGAAAAAGGCATAGCCTCACCCTTACCTGTATAAATGTCTATTTATTTATTATTATTTTTTGTAGAGGAGGCTAGTCCTATTTTAAACTCGAGCGGTCCCATTTTTTCCTTCTCATCAGAGGGTAGGATTTAGCAAAATGCGGGATCAGATTTTGCATGCAAAAGTATTTGGTGAAACTACAAGTAAGTCAAAGATCTTACTTGATAACAAAAAGTGAAGCAGAGGAAATAGGGTGAAGAAAAATGTGATTTCACGTGAATAGATAGTCTGGTGAAAGATAAAGTATCCAATGACGGTAAAATGCAAAAATGTAAATCCAAGAAAGTTAGTTAAATTTCCATTCGTACAAGTAAAATCCAAGGAAATCGTGTAATTCGAAGATGGTTCAAAATAATCCAAAAGGCCGAAATCCGTGGACTAATTCACAAATAGGTACAAGGAAAAATGAGAAAGAATTCCAATAATATTATTAAAAGAAAAATAAGATATGCGTTAAACTCGGCTGCCGAGACAAGGTGTAATTAAGAAAAGTGAGTGAAGAAGAAGAGAGAAAAAAATGTTGAATGGTGATTGAATTAAATATAAAATATAAAAGCGAATGTCAAAAGGACCCAGACAAGATGACGTTATAAGGCGCCAAAAATATAGGGCAATAAAAGAGGTCAACTGAAATGTACAGGTTGTTACTTAAAAAAAAATACCAGCAGGAGTTATTAAGACACTAAATGAAAATATATATATATATATTTTAAGGGGGAGAGGATGGCCGGTATCTGCAAATTCCGGATAAAGCAAGTAAGTATGTAAGTAAATACATATTGTAAAATATAAGTAAAATATACATACAGGATATGAATGTGTAGATAGATTGATATATTTGATATATAGGAATATTTAAAGAATAAAACGGAAATTGCAGATAATATATATATATATATATATATATATATATATATATATATATATATATATATATATATATATATATATTTAATTACATTTTCACCCCAAACAAGGCAAATTGCCACTTTGGTGTAGGGGCTACTATCAGGGGCAACAACTACTGGGGTACTATGTAAGATGTCGGTTCACGTTACACTTGAACTTCTGCACGTCAGTACTGTTGGGGAAGCAGGGACCTGGAATGGAGTTCCAGAGTCTAGCGGTTCTGGGGAAGAAACTATTGGTGTAAAAAGATCTTTTACATCTAGGGATCTCTACAGTGTGGGGTGGGATTTAGAAGCCTGTCGGGTTTGTCGAGGGTGCTTATGTCGTGGGGGCACAAGTGATTGCAGTTCGTCAGAGCATTCACCATTAAAATGACTATATATATAAAGAATATATATATATTTATATATGTGTGTATATATATATATATGTATATGTATGTATGTATGTGTGTATATATACTTATGCATGTATATATGTGTATATATATATATATATATATATATATATATATATATATATATATATAATGTGATGTGATATTATCGTTCTGTCTCGCGAGACAATGACTTTCTGCATCTGATGTACTGCAGTGTCTACTGTGGCTATACAGACGAAGCTGGGGTTACCTCTCCAGATGCAGGCCGTGGCGGGTGATAAGCTGACCTATGCATTGAAGACAAAGTCTGACTGAACGACAAGTCAATACGGTCAGAGCCAGCACAGAAGCAGGAGTTACCGAGAAGATGTTGACGTGTTTCACCATCCCCCCAACGGGACTCCAAACTGGATTTTTTTGTTGGGGTTTACTCCCTTAGCCTTTGCCTTTCACAAGGCATCAACAAGGCAAGAAGGTATAATACTCCTGACGCAAGGAGCTATTTGCCCATAGATATAGGTATTCAAAAAAAAAAAGAAAATTGCTTCAGAGTATCATGGCTCTTAAGACCGAGTAAAGGTGACAAATTCTTCCTTCTGTAATTTGAAGCCATAATTCGACATACCTTAAATTTCTTTGTTATTGTTAATTACTTTGGTGTTGTTGTTGTTGTTGTTGTTGTTGTTGTTGTCGCTATTATTGCTGCTGCTGCTGCTGCTGTTGCTGCTGTTGTGAATCGATGTCGCATTTATTATAAATTGACAAGATTACTGCTGATGAGTGTTTCTGTTTTTTTTTTCTTTTTAGGAGGGAGGATTGAAAATAAATAAAGCATATATATATATATATATATATATATATATATATATATATATATATATATATATATACCTCTGCATTCTATGTTTAAAAAGGATGTGTCCTCTATAGTATCAGACCTGACTGAATGGTTAATTGTAGGCATAGACCGATTCATACCATCCAAAAAATTCCAACAAAAACCTAACAACCAGCCATGGTTCTCCCCAGAATGTGCTGCTGCCATCGCGCACAGAAATCACTTTTTCCATAGCTACCAACGTAATAGATGTACTGAGACTAAAGCTACTTTCAGGACTACCAGCAACCATTGTAAAAGAGTTGTAAAAAAATGCAAGAGAGCCATCTGCTCAGTCCGTCAAATCCAAAGTAGCTGAGCAGAGGCTTGGTTCCCACAAGTTTTGGCAAATAGCAAACAGGATCCTGAACAGAAGTGTGCGTTCTATCCCAACTATCATCAATGGACCTGGGGTCATCTCGTCAGTATCAGACAAGGCCAGACTATTTGCCAAGAACTTTGCAGCTAATTCTACCCTATTCGACAATGGCCATCAACTCCCCGTATTTCCTCCTATAACAGACAACACGCTATGCAACATACAAATATCTGTGCGTGAGGTCGCCAAGCTAATCAAGGACCTTCATTCCAGTAAAGCAACTGGCCCTGACGGCATTCCAGTTATAGTGCTGAAAAAGCTCCAACCAGAACTTGGCCCCATACTTACAAAACTGTTTAAGCGTTACCTTAAGGAGAAGGAGAAGACAATGGCCATCAACTCCCCGTATTTCCTCCTATAATTGACAACACGCTATGCAACATATAAATATATGTGCGTGAGGTCGCCAAGCTTATCAAGAACCTTGATTCCAGTAAAGCAACTGGCGCTGATGGCATTCCAGTTATAGTGCTGAAAAAGTTCCAACCAGAACTTACAAAACTGTTTAAGAGTTGCCTTAAGAAATGCTTTCCAACACCCTGAAAAACCTCATCAGTATGCCCTGTATTTAAGAATTCAGGCAAAAATTCATCTCCCTCTCAGTACAGGCCAATAAGTCTCCTGTGTGTCATGAGTAAGTTGTTGGAATCTATATTAAATAAAGAAGTAGTCAACCACCTCAGCAGAAACAACTTTCTTAGTGACATGCAATATGGTTTCGGCTCCGCAAGATCTACAGCAGATGTGCTAACGATTATATCTCATAGGATTAGTAAATCTCTTGACAAAGGCTTCCTTTCCAGGGCAATTACTCTTGACATATTGAAGGCCTTCGATAAGGTATGGCATAAGGTCCTACTTAACAAGATTTCCAGCTACGGTATAACTGGAAATGTTTTCTCAATTATTAAATCATTTCTCTCCGATAGGTTCATAAGAGTAATGGTTGATGGGCAGAAATCAGAGACCCACAGTATTAATGCTGGATCCATCAGGGGTTTATCCTGGGCTCAACTCTCTTCCTGATCTACATCAATGATCTCTCAAAACACATACTTAAATCATTCGTTGACATCTATGTTGATGACACGACCATCTATGGCAACACATCAAAGGCCGCAAATGACAAAGTTCTCTCTGATTCTCTTTCCTCTGATCTTGAGAGCATGGTAGAGTGGAGGAAGAGGTGGCTGGTTACTTTTAATGTATCTAAAACTAAGCTTCTATCTTTACATCATCAATGCTCTGATCCCCATCTGGTATCAGTTGAAATGGATGGCTCTCGTTTTGGGGAGGCTCCATGTTTTGACAAACTTCTGGGTTTGACCTTTACTCCTGATCTGAAATGGAACATGTACATCAGGTCTGTTGGCAAGGACGCTGAGAAAATGATGGGATCCTTCAACCGCTCCAGAAGATATCTCACTACTGATGCAATACTTTATCTGTATAAAAGCCAAGTACGTCCAAGGATGGAGTACTGCTGTCACATCTGGACAGGAGCTGCTAAAAGCCTTGACAGAGTATAAAATAGACTCCGTAGCTTAGTGGGGGATGCCCTTTTCTCTTCCCTGCAGCCTCTCTCCTACAGAAGAGACGTTGCGAGCCTGTCTTTGTTTTATCGTTATTTCCATGGCAAGTGCTCGTCTGAGCTCCAGTCTCTGGTTCCCTCCTCGCCAATCTTTCATGAAAAACACCCGTCTAGCTGAAACTACTGTCATTAATTTTCCCCACTCTTTATCTGTGCCTAAATCATAACGTAGATTCGATTAGCAGAGCTTCGTTTTTAGAAGTGCACGACTGTGGAACTCTGTTCCGTTTCCCTGCTTTCCACCTGACTGCAACTTGGATGTCTTCAAGTCTAACATAAACAAATTTCTGACAAAACGTTCTCTTAAGTAAGACACCCTATCAAATATCCAATACTAATGATTACTACGATACTATCTTGTTGATTACTGTACACGCAATAAACTTTATCCCTGAGTTGCTTCCGGGCCTTGATAAGTGGTGACCTCCATATAATATATATATATATATATATATATATGTCATCCACACACACACATATATATATATATATATATATATATATATATATATATATATATATATCACTGCCAAATTTATTGAGTGTTTTTGATTTTCATAACAAAGTTTGTCTTTAAAACTCTACCAAAAATCAGGTAACTATCTAATCAATATAAAAAAGGATGGAATACTGTTGCCATATCTGGGCAGGAGCTGCCAAAAACAGCCTATCATGCCTTGACAGAGTACAAAATAGACTTCGTGGTTTAGTGGGGGATGCCCTTTTCTCTACCCTGCAACCCCTCTCCCACAGAAGAGACGTTGCGAGCCTATCCTTGTTTTATCGTTATTTTCATGGCAGGTGCTCGTCTGAACTCCAATCCCTGGTCCCCCCTCGCCAAACTTTCACGAAAAACACCCGTCTAGCTGAATCCACTGTGAAAAATTTCCCCCACTCTATATCTGTGCCTAAATCAAAACGCGGATTTCATGAGCAAAGCTTCTTTCTTAGAACTGCACGCCTGTGGAACTCTGTTCCGTCTGCCTGCTTCCCTCCGGACTACAACTTGGATGTCTTCAAGTCTAATGTTTACAAATTCCTAATGAACCGCGCCCTAATTAAACACTTCATAAAATCTCCTCACTAACGTGATGTACTTGCAATAACCCTTATCCCTGAGTGGCTTCCGGGCCTTGATAAGTGGTGATCACTGTGTAAAAAAAAAAAAAAAAAAAAAAATTTCACCAATTAATAAGTAAAGAATGCCCTTTCTATGAGTGTAACTTTTTTTTTTCATATTCCTTGTATAAATATATTGGCGGAGGGGACTTCATGTATCCCCCCCCCTTCCTCATTTGTCCCTTGTTTGACCACTTAAAGTCCAAGCGATCAACTAAACACACATTCATTTTGTGGTAGGAGGGTATATGAGTGTAGTAGGGACTGCCAAACGATTGTGAAAAATGGACCGCATGTTTCCGTGACGTCAGATTTATGTGTACTATACGAACTATTGAAAAGCAAAAGCGACTTAATGATTTTTTTAAACCTTTGTGTTTCTTCTTCAAACTGCAATTAATAATTAATCTTTGTTATAATTTTGTTAGGTTTTAAGAATTACGCAGTTTAACGATTACTAATATTATAAACATTTGTATATTAAATATGAAATACGGTTTTACTGAATTTTCATTTCGTCACTTACGGGGTTCCATATTTTGTCCGGTAAATAGAGGCATATAAAATATGAGGGGGGATACAAAATGCATAATATTTGTGCAATAATATTTTCAAACTGTTTTAATCTGACGATAAAATAGCTGACAAGAGCCATATTTATATTAAAACTCAATATTTAAAAAAAAATTAAACACTATTGATTAAAAATCTATGTTGTAACGGAACATTTTGAAATAATGGAATTTTAATCTTCTTAATCTTTTAAAAATTAATTAATTTTTAAGAAGTTTCTTTTTCTTGGTAATTCAACTGATTATAGTATATATTAATTCGAAAAAACGCTATTTAAAAAAAAACATAATAATATTAAATTTATATAATTTTTTAATTGCAACTTCAAGGTAATTTTTTGTTCAATATATGTATTCAAATTTTAAAAAAATAATTATGTTTTACTTATTTGAACTCTTATGATTCATAATGAATAGAAATGTCGATAGATTTAAATATATTTTGTTCAAATTTCGAAAAAAATAAATATGAGGAGGACACGCACTAAAAAAATATTTTCCCTTGTATATTTTACGAAAACAGCATTTTATATGTAATTTCATTCTAAAATGGATAAATATTGAAAATTTCAGGAAAATCTGACTATTAGTTGATTTTTGCTAGATTTATTAAACACGGGTATGTTTTTACGTTCGAAATGCTGACTACATGGGAACGTTATTTTAAAGCGCCAATTATGTAAACACGATTTTCGTCTCGCAATTTCATTATTTTCGTTCGATGAAAATTTTTTTTTTTAATTATTACTAGTTTATTTTGCCCTTCTTTTAAATGGTACAAAAGTTATATTGATAATATTAATTTATGATTAAGTTACATCGTTTTACATATAGGGGGTAATTCTGTGGTGACTTTTGGCAGTCCCTAGGGTGTAGAAAAACAAAAAACAAATAACAAGTCCACATGGTGCCTTCGATATCGAAGATTGAAATCCGAAATTTGAATGTGTCTGATTTTTTTTTTTTTTTATCTTTTGCGTTTTGAAGTGTGAGATTAATTGAATATGTTATCAATAATTATTATCTTTCAAATCAAGATTTAAAAAATATTTTTTTTTTTTTACGAAAACGTTAAAATAAGCATACTTTTAAATCTTTTAAAAAAATTAAAAATATTATTTTAGAATGTGTAAAGTTTCCATGTACCAGTATATAAAGAATACTTTAAAGAATGGATACAAAAAAGAATTTTAACGGGTTGTGAAAAGTTTAAGTGATAATTGTATCTGCGTATTACGGTTTTTTAAAGATACGGTAGCCCGTTACGGTTTACAAAAAGTTGTTCTCTCTTTTTTTTTTAATTAACTATAACTAATTTCCGTAGATGATGGTTGTGACATTCCAACAAGTTGCATCCACCTAGAGAGTTACCAAAAAACGACCCTTTTAAGGGCCACCAAATTCTAATGAAAATTTTTGTCAACTTGATTTCTGTAATAAAGAATTGGGGAAAATACAGTATGATATAGTTTATGGAAAGAAAAGTGTGGCTTATTGGTTATTACTAAATAGAATAAAGGAAAAATTATTTTAATCATGAAATTAAAAACTGACTAAAAGTGATATGAAAACTGAGAAATATAATGCTAAACATTTATGATTGATGTAAAAATAAAGAAAAATGTAGTTACTTTTAACAAATATTAGAAAACATTTAAACCCTGATTAATCAATTATTATATAGAAAAAAATTATAAAGCTAAAAATTACGTATTTCACCATAAATGGCGTTTGTAATTATAATTTAATTCAATTATTAAAAACAAAAAAACGTATTTGCCTGTCTAGTTGCATTAAAATCCAGGAAAGTACTTAAAAATATTTACACGCGACTGGGTTCTCATGCCTAAAATCCAAGATGACAGCGGTAAGCACATGTTTCCTAAAATTCATCTATTCGTAGCTCAGACGTTAACGACACTGGAGATATGAATAATGACTTAGGCTGGGGCGCTAAAAGTTTTGGCTTAGATTCTAGTGGCTGGTACTCAGGTCATAATCAGTTTAATAATTTTTTAATCACTATTGTATATTGAATAATAATCAATAGAGAATTGGCTGTCTAATAATAAATAATAAATTTGAATGAATTAAAATATAATATATTTCCGTATTTTATGATCGGGCAACGCTGGGCGGGCTGATAGTATATATATATATATATATATATATATATATATATATATATATATATAGTAGGTTATAAAATATATATGGCGATTAAGCTACACTGAATATTACGCGTTTCATCCACTCTAGGACTCTTCAGACTTATGCGCGAATTTTGTAGATGAAACGCGGAATATTCAGTGTAGCTTAATCGCCATATATATCTTATATATATATATATATATATATATATATATATATATATATATATATATATATATATACAGTATAACTCCTATAATTTGAACATCCGCTTCGTTCAAATTAGAGGATGCTGTTCAAGTTTCGTGATAAAAAAATGTGCTGCAGTTAACTTTAATTTTCTAAGAATTAAGAAATAGTAAATGAAATTCATTGCTACATGATACTTCAAGTATATATTAAGTTGAGTTTACGATATATTGCAAGCAAGAATTGTTAAATATTATTACCAGGAACAAACAATTGAAAATAAATTAAATCTACTCTTACTTGTTAGGTATTTATTACCTAAGTTATCATCTACAAAAATCATACATTTATGTAAAATATATTTTTTTAGTTATTCATTGAATGAGTCTCATTGCAGTTTCTATTTTCATCGATTGAGCTCTCGGGCGCTGCCATTGTATTCCGTAAGCGATCACGAAAATCTACATTTTCTTGGTTCTGTAGCTTCTTTATGATTATATCTCTTCGGGGTGACATTGCTTGCAAAGTATAGTTGTCACTAAAGTAAGGACTTTTTTCTAGAAATTTTATAACCGTCTCCATAGACTTTTCTGCATCATCCGATGATATTGCTTCATCAGAGTGTTTTTGGTTATTTACATGAGAGTCAAGAGAATGGGAGATGTCGCTATTTTCATCACTATTACTGCCTTCAGGATATTGATCAGTAGTTTCCTCATCTTGTTGCACCCACATTTCAACATCATTTGCATTAAGTGATTTAAGAACAGTGTGGTTGGTCGGTAACCGTTTGGTTTCAAGAATTTTTTCTAGACCAGATGTATTCTTTGATTCTTTCAGTTCAGAAGCCTTTGGCGCTGGGCATAATTTACCCCATGCTTTTGTTAATGTGCTTGCTCGGACTTGATTCCATGCACTTGCGAGAGAAAATATGGCATCTTTGATAATAAAATGGCGCTGAAAATCGCTTATACTCATGGTACTATTTATCATATTCATCATGAAATCATTTCTGTAGAAACATTTTAAGTTCCAAATAATCCCTTGATTCATAGGTTGGATGAGAGAAGTCACATTAGGTGGTAAGTAGCACACAAAAATATTCCCGCAAGATGACACTAGTTCTGACTCAGGAGGATGTGCTCTACAATTGTCCAATAGAAGCAAGCACTTTGAATCAGGTTTACCTAATTCAAGAAAACGCCTCTGGACAACTGGCACAAATTCTTGCAAAAAAAACATTTTTTGAACAACTGTTGATTCATCCATCCATTTCGTGAAGAATAATAGGATACTGGCAAAGGCGAAACTCCTTTCAATGCTCAGGGACACTTTGATTTGCCGATGACAAGAAGCATTAGCGCATACCATCGCTGCTAGTCTTTCTTTATTTAACTTGAATCTTTTTATTTTCTGCTCCTCGGATACGGCTAATGTTTTTGTAGGTAAGCACCTCCAATTATGCCACTTTCATCAGCGTTGTAAACGTCCTCTGGTGTTAAACCATAATCGGCAATTATCTTCTGTAATTCGTCACAATAGTTTGATGCTGTGTGTGTATCAGCAGACCGTTGTTCGCCTGACATTGTTAATTGTCTTATACCATGTCTACTCTTAAAGGTCCTAAGCCAGCCTTCACTGAATTTCATATCTTCTGCTATATTCAACTCTTCCTTAAGAGATTTTGCTTTAACAATTAACATGGGCACAGATATTGCTACACCTTCATTCCGTTTTGCTACAAACCACTCATGCAATATTCGATCGAATTCAACTTGCTTTGGTTTGCGAAGACTCCTTCTTTTGACATGTCTTTTATTTGGAAAGGAGCAGCCTTTTAATATTTCCTCCTTTTTCTTTTTGATGTAAAATAGTGTACTTCTTCCAATCTTATAATCTCGCAATGTAACGTTATTTTCAACTCCAGCATCTAATTTCCTTATAATTTAACGTTTTTTGAGTAACGTCAGTGTCACTTGTTTTCTTTTAGAGTTGCATAGTTGTTTTACACTATTATAAATATAGCAATCTGAAAAAAAATTACAGTTAGTGTAAATTAATTATCAATAGCTAATCTACATTAATTACATAGTACCAATATTAACATTTCTGCGCAATATCTGACTAAACCATGTAAACAGTTTTACTGCTACTCCGCATCAAATATGTTAATACAATTTTAATGACGAGACAGTTTAAGTTTAGAGAAAGTCCAGGTTTAGAAGAAGTCCAAATGAGAGGAAGTCCAACTTTAGAGGAAGTTCAAACCCCGGCAATAGAAGTCATGTCTGGCTTCATTAGCGAGGACCCGACCAATCCGGTTACCGTTAACCGCGAGAGATGCAGTTGAAATGTAAACATTTATTCTCATTAAATGTTTTTAACGTCAGTCAGAATGATCTAATCATCATATGAGCAAAGTTGACCGACTGAAAGTGCTCAACGATAAGAAACAAGTCTCTTAAAGGGGCTGACATGATTATTACAAGATAACAATAATTAAATACCTACAGACACTAGTGTTTCATCCTTTCGGGAATCTTCGGTGCAGAATGTCACCATTAACGCCAGTCAAGAGATTCGAAAAAAGACTAACAAGACATATTTTTATTAATATATACAAATTTACATTGTAGCAACACTGAATATGCTAATGTTTTGGACAAATAATCGGTTGAATCCAAGTGTCCCCATCAGCGACCTAATAAACGGTTGCTTTCCACGGTAGAAACCCTCTCTCTCTCTCTCTCTCTCTCTCTCTCTCTCTCTCTCTCTCTCTCTCTCTCTCTCTCTCTCACACACACACACACACAGAGTGTGTGTGATATTTAAATATTTCTTTTATATTTATATATATATATAAGTATATATATATATATATATATATATATATATATATATATATATGCATTTCATTTATGTATATATACTTTCATCTTTCCCGCAGAAAAAGAGAGAGAAATATGTGTGTGTATATATATATATATATATATATATATATATATATTTCTCTCTCTTTTTCTGCGTGAATATGTGTGTAGATAGATAGATAGATAGATATATATATAGATAGATAGATAGATAGATAGATAGATAGATAGATAGATGTGTGTATATATGTATGTATGTATTAACCACCTCCACCTCTCAACCACACTTCTTAAGAAAGGTAAATCAATGTCTTTTTGACATTTTCAAACAAACTCGTCCGGGTGTCCAGACGCACGTGTTCCGGCTGAGCGGGTGATGAATTCAATTTTCTGATTTCAATGAATGTACGCTTCAGCGGCTCTTTTATATATCTTTCTATATTAAGCATTCCTACTTAGCAAAATAAGAAACCTATAAGATTTGCTTCCGATGCGGCTCAAGGATGACCAATAAAACTGTCAAATCGACATAGTTGATGCTCCTTTGATACAAGCCATAGAATAAAGGCCGCTTTCAGTGTTAAAGGGGCCGAATGAGTGAGTCGGTAACACATACTCTCACCCTTTAAGACGCAAATCGGAATTAAATGATCCCCATCAAAATTTACTTTTACTTAGACGCGTAAACCCTCAACAAGACGTACAAATAATACAATAAGATAAATAGGGTGCACAGAAAACTCGTACCCAGAAAACTCGTACCTGGAAAACTCGTACCCGGAAAACTCGTCCGTAGGTTGGTAGGAAAGCTGGTCCATTATTGAATAAATATCGATTGAAAACACATTTTATGATTGTCCTTGAAGGAGATATTGTTGATATTGCTTTTAAAGACGACTGCGCGCCCTCATAATATTTTTTTAAAATATTTTTCCTTGTTTATTCTTGTTTAAAAAAAAAAAAACTTGATCACAGAGTCACAGAGTTAAGCTACGAAAAACAAAACCATATATTTATTTTAAAAAATACTTTAGTTTTAATTAACACTTTTTGTGTTATTGCGAAATAAAGGAAAAAGAAAGAAGACGCATGTGTTATCAAGGAAAGCAAATATTATATTCAGAAAAATTAATTTAGTTTAAACAATTCTTGTGCTATTATGAAACAAACAAAAAAAACACGATACTTATGTATTTTTTATACCGCGCTGAAATAATAACGTTATTATTTCAAAACCCATTCTTAACATAGGGAGGGGAGGGTGTTTTGTAACTATTCTGTACTTCCATCTAACAATCCAATAAAAAAAGATACCGTAAAACTTGAATTTAACCTGGAAAAAAAGAACTATTTAAAAATAGCGCGGTAACAAAAATACATAAACACTTCTTGTATTATTTGATAATATAAGAATTTTTTGTTGTTTAAAACTAATTGGGGGCACTTCTACAGTATGCAAAGAGGGGGGTTTTGTTAGGGAGCGATAACTCCAATTTCTTCTTGGCTAAAATAAGGCGGCAAATAAGTAACAAACAAGAATTTTTTTCCCCGAACAGAAAAATATTTGATAATCAAAACTTTTATGTCATAAAAAATGCATCAATATATAATTGTAAAAACATTTATTTAAAAGTCTGCATAAGAAAATATAATTTTAATAAAACAATTTTGTAATGAAAACAGCATTGGATTTTTTAAATAATTTAAATGAAACATTTTTTTGAATTAAAGCAACTTTGAAGCGTCAACAACCGATTAACAATTTAAATGTTTTTGGACCGGGAAGTGCCGCCTGGCGACAATTTAGTGAAACACATCAAGAAAAGATGGCCGTCATCCGCCTACTGCAGAAGTTGGTTTTGTTGTTTCGTGAAGAAAGCTAAATCATTTTTTAAAATAAAATATTTGTTTTATTATTTGATAATACAGGAAATGTTTTCTTCCCCCCCCGTAATAACACAAGAAGTGTTAAAGACTAAAGTAATTTTTTAAATAAATACATGGTTTCGTTTTTCGTATCTTCCGTTTAGTTTCGTTAAATAATCAACTGTATCCACTTCCGGTAGCTTGATTTTTTTCCGACCAGTGATCTTAGACATTACCTAAAAAATATAAAAATTTATTTTCTTTTGGACAAAGGGGCTCGTTTTAAAACTATATCTACCTCAGTATTTTCTTTAATTTTCTATTTTAAGCGATTATCGAGACTCCTAAGATGTGATCCTCTCATGTCGGCAATTTTTTGTTCAAAATAACACTCGCCATTACTTGTTTTTTTAACTAAATAAACTCTTTAAAATAAGTTGAACCACTAAAAACTTACAAAGCTAGGTAGAAAACAAACACTTAGAAAAATTAATTTTATTTTTTAAGACAACAGTAAACAAGTAAAAATATGTTTTAAAAACTATTATGGAATGTGCATTCTGTTTTAAAAACAATACCTTCTTCAATAACGGTCATAACATGTGTTCTCAATTGATATTTATTCAATAATGGACCCGTTTACCTACCTTTAAAAAAAGGGTCGAGTTTTCCGTGACGATGTTTCCTAAATTGGTATATATGTATTTGTACGTTAATCTTAGTTTATTTTTAGCTTTTTCTTATCTAACCGAATC